>NW_027645588.1:0-100000 GCF_949357685.1 Gobio gobio | reverse complement strand
ACACACACACGCACGCAAGCACACACGCACGCACGCACACACCTAACCTTAACCTAAACGCATACACACACACATAACCAACACCCTAATAATAACACTAACCTAACCCTAACCCTAACCCTAACCTTAACTCTCCTAACCCTCTCAACCCTAACCTACACGCACACATAAACACACACGCACATACACACACACACACACACACGCACGCACGCACACACGCACACACCTAACCCTAACCTAAACGCACACACAAACATAACCAGCACCCTAATACTAACCCTAACCTAACCCTAACCCTAACCCTAACCCTACCCTACACCCGTTGATACTGAGGTACGCTACTGAAGATGTGTCTCACAAATTTCCCTCACACACAACACTTGAGGGAGTAGGAATTTCCATGGACAAAAATCCACTAACGTGATCCCCACTCTCAACTAACCCTACCCGTCACAGACCCACTGACTGGAAACCCACCCACATCAACCCTATTGATTATAACCCCATGTCTAATTTCATAGGACAAAAAATACTTTAACGTGACCCCTACTCCTACACTAACCCTAACCGTCACAGACCCACTGGCTGGAAACCCACCCACGTCAACCCTACTGATTATAACCCTAAGTCAAATTTCATAGGACAAAAAATACTTTAACGTGACCCCTACTCCTACACTAACCCTAACCGTCACAGACCCACTGGCTGGAAACCCACCCACGTCAACCCTACTGATTATAACCCTAAGTCAAATTTCATAGGACAAAAAATACTTTAACGTGACCCCTACTCCTACACTAACCCTAACCGTCACAGACCCACTGGCTAGAAACCCACCCACGTCAACCCTACTGATTATAACCCTAAGTCAAATTTCATAGGACAAAAAATACTTTAACGTGACCCCTACTCCTACACTAACCCTAACCGTCACAGACCCACTGGCTGTAAACCCACCTGCATCAACCCTATTGATTATAACCCTAAGTCGAGTTTCATAGGACAAAATACTTTAACGTGACCCCTACTCCTACACTAACCCTAACCGTCACAGACCCACTGGCTAGAAACCCACCCACGTCAACCCTACTGATTATAACCCTAAGTCAAATTTCATAGGACAAAAAATACTTTAACGTGACCCCTACTCCTACACTAACCCTAACCGTCACAGACCCACTGGCTGTAAACCCACCTGCATCAACCCTACGGACTAGAATCCCAACCCCCACGCTAACCCTACCCATTGTAAAACCCAAAAATCAATGGAATTTACTCACAAACCCATTTCTGCACTAAATCTACCCACCAGTGCACCTGTCGACCAGAGAACCTTTCTCAAAACCTTAGAATAAAAATCCAAATTCACGTTCCGCACGTCTAAATCGAACGGTCTCAAACCATACGACTAATATGACCTTGACCTTTACCATATACCAAAATACTTCACCTCTGGGGGGGTTGCGATGCTGGATCAGGATTATCGGGCTTCGGCTTGGTTCGCTGGTCCAGAGCAAGTTCAGACCGGAAACTTCGCAATTCCTAAAAACCAAAAAAAGAAACAAGAACAATAGTTTTCAACAATAAAGGTTAGCCACGACCTCAATACCACACTAGGACGTGCCCGTCAGACTAACCCAACTGAATAAAACCGATTACAATAAAAAAAGACCCACAAATCAGTTTGAGGATCCTCATCCCCTCCGGTCTCTCTCTTAACCCTCGGGTTTGGCGGAGAGACGGGATGGGGAGACGAATCGAACCCAGACAGGTTCGTTGGAAAATGTGAGTCCCAGACAGGTCGCACATTTTCTGATTCGTCCTTTCAAAATAGGATTTCTCAGATTGATTTCTCTCACGAGTTGACCTTCACCATAGACCAAAATACTTCACCTCTGGGGGAGTTGCGATGCTGGATCAGGATTATCAGGCTTCGGCTTGGTTCGCTGGTCCAGAGCAAGTTCAGACCGGAAACTTCGCAATTCCTAAAAACCAAAAAAAGAAATAAGAACAATAATTTTCACCAGTAAAGGTTAGCCACGACCCCACTACCACACTTAAACTTACCCATCAGAATAATCCAACCTGATATTATAATAAATAAAAGGCAAAACAACAGAAGTTTCATAAACTAACGAAAAAAATAACAAGCTACCCACCTGGCCCATAAGCCAAAAAAGGCATTGCTCCTAGACGGGAGCCAATCACAGGCGACATAGTATAGTCTGACATGCGTCGGCCCGTGCCCCTCCTCATTCTCCCTACTACAAACCTTTCCAGACGAGTGCTGGCTTGGGGGGAGATGTTGTAATTTCCCCTAACCTAACCCTGGCCAGAGCCATCGGACTTGACATACTATTCTACGCAAATGATCTTGTACAAATGGGCCTATAGTTTAGTTTAAAGATCCTCATCCCCTCCGGTCTCTCTCTTACCCCTCGGGGTTGGTAGAGAGACGGGATGGGGAGACGAATCGAACCCAGACAGGTTCGTTGGAAAATGTGAGTCCCAGACAGGTCGCACATTTTCTGATTCGTCCTCCCAAGGATCTCTTAGATTATAGGTGGAAAACTGTCAGGATTCTCTCTTCAAATAACCTACCATAGTCACCTCACGTTAACCTCGTCCTGAGCCCACCACCATTTAAGGGACCTTACCCTACCCTACCCTACCCTACCCCCATCCACTAAAACCTACCATCATACATCATAAGTCAAAGTTTGAAAAATCGACATTCGTCGTCAAAGTTCGAGATATCGACATTCGTCGTCAAAGTTCGAGAAAACGACATTCGTCGTCCAAGTTCGAGAAATCGACATTCGTCGTCCAAGTTCGAGAAATCGACATTCGTCGTCCAAGTTCGAGAAATCGACATTCGTCGTCAAAGTTCGAGAAATCGACATTCGTCGTCAAAGTTAAAAAACCGACATTCGTCGTCAAAGTTCGAGAAATCGACATTCGTCACTAAAGTTCGAGAAATCGACATTCATCACTAAAGTTCGAGAAATCGACATTCGTCACTAAAGTTCGAGAAATCGACATTCGTCGTCCAAGTTCGAAAAATCGACATTCGTCGTCAAAGTTAAAAAACCGACATTCGTCGCCGAAGTTCGAGAAATCGACATTCGTCGTCAAAGTTCGAGAAATCGACATTCGTCGTCAAATTTCGAGAAATCGACATTCGTCGTCAAAGTTAAAAAAACGACATTCGTCGCTAAAGTTCGAGAAATCGACATTCGTCGTCCAAGTTCGAGAAATCGACATCTGTCGTCAAAGTTCGAGAAATCGACATTCGTCGAGATTCGAAAAACGACTTTCGTCTTCAACCATTCACGGGTTGACTTTTACCGTCAACTTTTCATGAATAGTTTTTCCGCTTATCGACTTTCGTCAACAACAATTCACGGGTCGACTTTTACCGTCGACTTTCATGAATCGTTTTTCTCTTATCGACTTTCGTCAACAAGGATTCACGGGTCGACTTTTACCGTCAACTTTCATGAATCTCGTGGTCGTAATTCGAGCTGAAAAACCACATAGGAGTCACTAATCTGAACACCTTTTCTATCCACGGTGACACAAAGAGCATTTTTAATGATATGCGTACTTACCATCATCCTAACTCCCTGTTAAAAGCATTGGACTATGGAAAACTCACTCGCCTTCTCTTTAGGGTTCAAGCTCCCAACGGTTGTCCTAAGGATGATGTCGGTTTGGTTCTCGCTTGCACCTTAGGGGGAAGGGCTGGTAGAAGCTTGATGGGCCTTTCGGGGTACATCCGCCAGTTTGACCCTCGACTCTTCCCAGGTGACCTGGGTAACCTAACGGTGATAACAAAGGGTCACTTGGGGGAGTGTTCTTCGATACGGCTTTTTAGCCACCACTTACGCAACGACACATTGCGCGTCAACACCCCACACACTGACCAGTTTCTTCCCAGCTACTTTCTCACTTGTTTTCAAGGGCTGGTCTTTTTTGGAGTTCAACTCAAACAAATCTTCCCACTTGTTTCTTCGGGTCCACTTCCTGGTACGAACAGATTCCTTCCGACCCAAAACCCAACCAGCCTATCATTCCCAGGCCCCTTCCTTAAAAACACCTATAATCGCCACATCCCCTAAAAAACTGAATCAACGACCATTACCTAGGATTAGAACATCACACACCAGAACCCAAAAAACACACCATTGTGGTTCTTGTTAGAAACTTTAGCAAATTGATCTCGAGACACACGTTTGGGACTGATCCCCCAGACGGGCCGCCTCAGAGGAGGGTGTATAGTGTTTAAAGAGCTGAAACACCCGTTGATACTGAGGTACGCTACTGAAGATGTGTCTCACAAATTTCCCTCACACACAACACTTGAGGGAGTAGGAATTTCCATGGACAAAAATCCACTAACGTGATCCCCACTCTCAACTAACCCTACCCGTCACAGACCCACTGACTGGAAACCCACCCACATCAACCCTATTGATTATAACCCCATGTCTAATTTCATAGGACAAAAAATACTTTAACGTGACCCCTACTCCTACACTAACCCTAACCGTCACAGACCCACTGGCTGGAAACCCACCCACGTCAACCCTACTGATTATAACCCTAAGTCAAATTTCATAGGACAAAAAATACTTTAACGTGACCCCTACTCCTACACTAACCCTAACCGTCACAGACCCACTGGCTGGAAACCCACCCACGTCAACCCTACTGATTATAACCCTAAGTCAAATTTCATAGGACAAAAAATACTTTAACGTGACCCCTACTCCTACACTAACCCTAACCGTCACAGACCCACTGGCTAGAAACCCACCCACGTCAACCCTACTGATTATAACCCTAAGTCAAATTTCATAGGACAAAAAATACTTTAACGTGACCCCTACTCCTACACTAACCCTAACCGTCACAGACCCACTGGCTGTAAACCCACCTGCATCAACCCTATTGATTATAACCCTAAGTCGAGTTTCATAGGACAAAATACTTTAACGTGACCCCTACTCCTACACTAACCCTAACCGTCACAGACCCACTGGCTAGAAACCCACCCACGTCAACCCTACTGATTATAACCCTAAGTCAAATTTCATAGGACAAAAAATACTTTAACGTGACCCCTACTCCTACACTAACCCTAACCGTCACAGACCCACTGGCTGTAAACCCACCTGCATCAACCCTACGGACTAGAATCCCAACCCCCACGCTAACCCTACCCATTGTAAAACCCAAAAATCAATGGAATTTACTCACAAACCCATTTCTGCACTAAATCTACCCACCAGTGCACCTGTCGACCAGAGAACCTTTCTCAAAACCTTAGAATAAAAATCCAAATTCACGTTCCGCACGTCTAAATCGAACGGTCTCAAACCATACGACTAATATGACCTTGACCTTTACCATATACCAAAATACTTCACCTCTGGGGGGGTTGCGATGCTGGATCAGGATTATCGGGCTTCGGCTTGGTTCGCTGGTCCAGAGCAAGTTCAGACCGGAAACTTCGCAATTCCTAAAAACCAAAAAAAGAAACAAGAACAATAGTTTTCAACAATAAAGGTTAGCCACGACCTCAATACCACACTAGGACGTGCCCGTCAGACTAACCCAACTGAATAAAACCGATTACAATAAAAAAAGACCCACAAATCAGTTTGAGGATCCTCATCCCCTCCGGTCTCTCTCTTAACCCTCGGGTTTGGCGGAGAGACGGGATGGGGAGACGAATCGAACCCAGACAGGTTCGTTGGAAAATGTGAGTCCCAGACAGGTCGCACATTTTCTGATTCGTCCTTTCAAAATAGGATTTCTCAGATTGATTTCTCTCACGAGTTGACCTTCACCATAGACCAAAATACTTCACCTCTGGGGGAGTTGCGATGCTGGATCAGGATTATCAGGCTTCGGCTTGGTTCGCTGGTCCAGAGCAAGTTCAGACCGGAAACTTCGCAATTCCTAAAAACCAAAAAAAGAAATAAGAACAATAATTTTCACCAGTAAAGGTTAGCCACGACCCCACTACCACACTTAAACTTACCCATCAGAATAATCCAACCTGATATTATAATAAATAAAAGGCAAAACAACAGAAGTTTCATAAACTAACGAAAAAAATAACAAGCTACCCACCTGGCCCATAAGCCAAAAAAGGCATTGCTCCTAGACGGGAGCCAATCACAGGCGACATAGTATAGTCTGACATGCGTCGGCCCGTGCCCCTCCTCATTCTCCCTACTACAAACCTTTCCAGACGAGTGCTGGCTTGGGGGGAGATGTTGTAATTTCCCCTAACCTAACCCTGGCCAGAGCCATCGGACTTGACATACTATTCTACGCAAATGATCTTGTACAAATGGGCCTATAGTTTAGTTTAAAGATCCTCATCCCCTCCGGTCTCTCTCTTACCCCTCGGGGTTGGTAGAGAGACGGGATGGGGAGACGAATCGAACCCAGACAGGTTCGTTGGAAAATGTGAGTCCCAGACAGGTCGCACATTTTCTGATTCGTCCTCCCAAGGATCTCTTAGATTATAGGTGGAAAACTGTCAGGATTCTCTCTTCAAATAACCTACCATAGTCACCTCACGTTAACCTCGTCCTGAGCCCACCACCATTTAAGGGACCTTACCCTACCCTACCCTACCCTACCCCCATCCACTAAAACCTACCATCATACATCATAAGTCAAAGTTTGAAAAATCGACATTCGTCGTCAAAGTTCGAGATATCGACATTCGTCGTCAAAGTTCGAGAAAACGACATTCGTCGTCCAAGTTCGAGAAATCGACATTCGTCGTCCAAGTTCGAGAAATCGACATTCGTCGTCCAAGTTCGAGAAATCGACATTCGTCGTCAAAGTTCGAGAAATCGACATTCGTCGTCAAAGTTAAAAAACCGACATTCGTCGTCAAAGTTCGAGAAATCGACATTCGTCACTAAAGTTCGAGAAATCGACATTCATCACTAAAGTTCGAGAAATCGACATTCGTCACTAAAGTTCGAGAAATCGACATTCGTCGTCCAAGTTCGAAAAATCGACATTCGTCGTCAAAGTTAAAAAACCGACATTCGTCGCCGAAGTTCGAGAAATCGACATTCGTCGTCAAAGTTCGAGAAATCGACATTCGTCGTCAAATTTCGAGAAATCGACATTCGTCGTCAAAGTTAAAAAAACGACATTCGTCGCTAAAGTTCGAGAAATCGACATTCGTCGTCCAAGTTCGAGAAATCGACATCTGTCGTCAAAGTTCGAGAAATCGACATTCGTCGAGATTCGAAAAACGACTTTCGTCTTCAACCATTCACGGGTTGACTTTTACCGTCAACTTTTCATGAATAGTTTTTCCGCTTATCGACTTTCGTCAACAACAATTCACGGGTCGACTTTTACCGTCGACTTTCATGAATCGTTTTTCTCTTATCGACTTTCGTCAACAAGGATTCACGGGTCGACTTTTACCGTCAACTTTCATGAATCTCGTGGTCGTAATTCGAGCTGAAAAACCACATAGGAGTCACTAATCTGAACACCTTTTCTATCCACGGTGACACAAAGAGCATTTTTAATGATATGCGTACTTACCATCATCCTAACTCCCTGTTAAAAGCATTGGACTATGGAAAACTCACTCGCCTTCTCTTTAGGGTTCAAGCTCCCAACGGTTGTCCTAAGGATGATGTCGGTTTGGTTCTCGCTTGCACCTTAGGGGGAAGGGCTGGTAGAAGCTTGATGGGCCTTTCGGGGTACATCCGCCAGTTTGACCCTCGACTCTTCCCAGGTGACCTGGGTAACCTAACGGTGATAACAAAGGGTCACTTGGGGGAGTGTTCTTCGATACGGCTTTTTAGCCACCACTTACGCAACGACACATTGCGCGTCAACACCCCACACACTGACCAGTTTCTTCCCAGCTACTTTCTCACTTGTTTTCAAGGGCTGGTCTTTTTTGGAGTTCAACTCAAACAAATCTTCCCACTTGTTTCTTCGGGTCCACTTCCTGGTACGAACAGATTCCTTCCGACCCAAAACCCAACCAGCCTATCATTCCCAGGCCCCTTCCTTAAAAACACCTATAATCGCCACATCCCCTAAAAAACTGAATCAACGACCATTACCTAGGATTAGAACATCACACACCAGAACCCAAAAAACACACCATTGTGGTTCTTGTTAGAAACTTTAGCAAATTGATCTCGAGACACACGTTTGGGACTGATCCCCCAGACGGGCCGCCTCAGAGGAGGGTGTATAGTGTTTAAAGAGCTGAAACACCCGTTGATACTGAGGTACGCTACTGAAGATGTGTCTCACAAATTTCCCTCACACACAACACTTGAGGGAGTAGGAATTTCCATGGACAAAAATCCACTAACGTGATCCCCACTCTCAACTAACCCTACCCGTCACAGACCCACTGACTGGAAACCCACCCACATCAACCCTATTGATTATAACCCCATGTCTAATTTCATAGGACAAAAAATACTTTAACGTGACCCCTACTCCTACACTAACCCTAACCGTCACAGACCCACTGGCTGGAAACCCACCCACGTCAACCCTACTGATTATAACCCTAAGTCAAATTTCATAGGACAAAAAATACTTTAACGTGACCCCTACTCCTACACTAACCCTAACCGTCACAGACCCACTGGCTAGAAACCCACCCACGTCAACCCTACTGATTATAACCCTAAGTCAAATTTCATAGGACAAAAAATACTTTAACGTGACCCCTACTCCTACACTAACCCTAACCGT
This sequence comes from Gobio gobio, assembly GCF_949357685.1. Lineage (NCBI taxonomy): Eukaryota > Metazoa > Chordata > Actinopteri > Cypriniformes > Gobionidae > Gobio > Gobio gobio. Next base: position 91,222 of record NW_027645588.1, on the reverse strand, counting down.
CACAGACCCACTGGCTGTAAACCCACCTGCATCAACCCTATTGATTATAACCCTAAGTCGAGTTTCATAGGACAAAATACTTTAACGTGACCCCTACTCCTACACTAACCCTAACCGTCACAGACCCACTGGCTAGAAACCCACCCACGTCAACCCTACTGATTATAACCCTAAGTCAAATTTCATAGGACAAAAAATACTTTAACGTGACCCCTACTCCTACACTAACCCTAACCGTCACAGACCCACTGGCTGTAAACCCACCTGCATCAACCCTACGGACTAGAATCCCAACCCCCACGCTAACCCTACCCATTGTAAAACCCAAAAATCAATGGAATTTACTCACAAACCCATTTCTGCACTAAATCTACCCACCAGTGCACCTGTCGACCAGAGAACCTTTCTCAAAACCTTAGAATAAAAATCCAAATTCACGTTCCGCACGTCTAAATCGAACGGTCTCAAACCATACGACTAATATGACCTTGACCTTTACCATATACCAAAATACTTCACCTCTGGGGGGGTTGCGATGCTGGATCAGGATTATCGGGCTTCGGCTTGGTTCGCTGGTCCAGAGCAAGTTCAGACCGGAAACTTCGCAATTCCTAAAAACCAAAAAAAGAAACAAGAACAATAGTTTTCAACAATAAAGGTTAGCCACGACCTCAATACCACACTAGGACGTGCCCGTCAGACTAACCCAACTGAATAAAACCGATTACAATAAAAAAAGACCCACAAATCAGTTTGAGGATCCTCATCCCCTCCGGTCTCTCTCTTAACCCTCGGGTTTGGCGGAGAGACGGGATGGGGAGACGAATCGAACCCAGACAGGTTCGTTGGAAAATGTGAGTCCCAGACAGGTCGCACATTTTCTGATTCGTCCTTTCAAAATAGGATTTCTCAGATTGATTTCTCTCACGAGTTGACCTTCACCATAGACCAAAATACTTCACCTCTGGGGGAGTTGCGATGCTGGATCAGGATTATCAGGCTTCGGCTTGGTTCGCTGGTCCAGAGCAAGTTCAGACCGGAAACTTCGCAATTCCTAAAAACCAAAAAAAGAAATAAGAACAATAATTTTCACCAGTAAAGGTTAGCCACGACCCCACTACCACACTTAAACTTACCCATCAGAATAATCCAACCTGATATTATAATAAATAAAAGGCAAAACAACAGAAGTTTCATAAACTAACGAAAAAAATAACAAGCTACCCACCTGGCCCATAAGCCAAAAAAGGCATTGCTCCTAGACGGGAGCCAATCACAGGCGACATAGTATAGTCTGACATGCGTCGGCCCGTGCCCCTCCTCATTCTCCCTACTACAAACCTTTCCAGACGAGTGCTGGCTTGGGGGGAGATGTTGTAATTTCCCCTAACCTAACCCTGGCCAGAGCCATCGGACTTGACATACTATTCTACGCAAATGATCTTGTACAAATGGGCCTATAGTTTAGTTTAAAGATCCTCATCCCCTCCGGTCTCTCTCTTACCCCTCGGGGTTGGTAGAGAGACGGGATGGGGAGACGAATCGAACCCAGACAGGTTCGTTGGAAAATGTGAGTCCCAGACAGGTCGCACATTTTCTGATTCGTCCTCCCAAGGATCTCTTAGATTATAGGTGGAAAACTGTCAGGATTCTCTCTTCAAATAACCTACCATAGTCACCTCACGTTAACCTCGTCCTGAGCCCACCACCATTTAAGGGACCTTACCCTACCCTACCCTACCCTACCCCCATCCACTAAAACCTACCATCATACATCATAAGTCAAAGTTTGAAAAATCGACATTCGTCGTCAAAGTTCGAGATATCGACATTCGTCGTCAAAGTTCGAGAAAACGACATTCGTCGTCCAAGTTCGAGAAATCGACATTCGTCGTCCAAGTTCGAGAAATCGACATTCGTCGTCCAAGTTCGAGAAATCGACATTCGTCGTCAAAGTTCGAGAAATCGACATTCGTCGTCAAAGTTAAAAAACCGACATTCGTCGTCAAAGTTCGAGAAATCGACATTCGTCACTAAAGTTCGAGAAATCGACATTCATCACTAAAGTTCGAGAAATCGACATTCGTCACTAAAGTTCGAGAAATCGACATTCGTCGTCCAAGTTCGAAAAATCGACATTCGTCGTCAAAGTTAAAAAACCGACATTCGTCGCCGAAGTTCGAGAAATCGACATTCGTCGTCAAAGTTCGAGAAATCGACATTCGTCGTCAAATTTCGAGAAATCGACATTCGTCGTCAAAGTTAAAAAAACGACATTCGTCGCTAAAGTTCGAGAAATCGACATTCGTCGTCCAAGTTCGAGAAATCGACATCTGTCGTCAAAGTTCGAGAAATCGACATTCGTCGAGATTCGAAAAACGACTTTCGTCTTCAACCATTCACGGGTTGACTTTTACCGTCAACTTTTCATGAATAGTTTTTCCGCTTATCGACTTTCGTCAACAACAATTCACGGGTCGACTTTTACCGTCGACTTTCATGAATCGTTTTTCTCTTATCGACTTTCGTCAACAAGGATTCACGGGTCGACTTTTACCGTCAACTTTCATGAATCTCGTGGTCGTAATTCGAGCTGAAAAACCACATAGGAGTCACTAATCTGAACACCTTTTCTATCCACGGTGACACAAAGAGCATTTTTAATGATATGCGTACTTACCATCATCCTAACTCCCTGTTAAAAGCATTGGACTATGGAAAACTCACTCGCCTTCTCTTTAGGGTTCAAGCTCCCAACGGTTGTCCTAAGGATGATGTCGGTTTGGTTCTCGCTTGCACCTTAGGGGGAAGGGCTGGTAGAAGCTTGATGGGCCTTTCGGGGTACATCCGCCAGTTTGACCCTCGACTCTTCCCAGGTGACCTGGGTAACCTAACGGTGATAACAAAGGGTCACTTGGGGGAGTGTTCTTCGATACGGCTTTTTAGCCACCACTTACGCAACGACACATTGCGCGTCAACACCCCACACACTGACCAGTTTCTTCCCAGCTACTTTCTCACTTGTTTTCAAGGGCTGGTCTTTTTTGGAGTTCAACTCAAACAAATCTTCCCACTTGTTTCTTCGGGTCCACTTCCTGGTACGAACAGATTCCTTCCGACCCAAAACCCAACCAGCCTATCATTCCCAGGCCCCTTCCTTAAAAACACCTATAATCGCCACATCCCCTAAAAAACTGAATCAACGACCATTACCTAGGATTAGAACATCACACACCAGAACCCAAAAAACACACCATTGTGGTTCTTGTTAGAAACTTTAGCAAATTGATCTCGAGACACACGTTTGGGACTGATCCCCCAGACGGGCCGCCTCAGAGGAGGGTGTATAGTGTTTAAAGAGCTGAAACACCCGTTGATACTGAGGTACGCTACTGAAGATGTGTCTCACAAATTTCCCTCACACACAACACTTGAGGGAGTAGGAATTTCCATGGACAAAAATCCACTAACGTGATCCCCACTCTCAACTAACCCTACCCGTCACAGACCCACTGACTGGAAACCCACCCACATCAACCCTATTGATTATAACCCCATGTCTAATTTCATAGGACAAAAAATACTTTAACGTGACCCCTACTCCTACACTAACCCTAACCGTCACAGACCCACTGGCTGGAAACCCACCCACGTCAACCCTACTGATTATAACCCTAAGTCAAATTTCATAGGACAAAAAATACTTTAACGTGACCCCTACTCCTACACTAACCCTAACCGTCACAGACCCACTGGCTGGAAACCCACCCACGTCAACCCTACTGATTATAACCCTAAGTCAAATTTCATAGGACAAAAAATACTTTAACGTGACCCCTACTCCTACACTAACCCTAACCGTCACAGACCCACTGGCTAGAAACCCACCCACGTCAACCCTACTGATTATAACCCTAAGTCAAATTTCATAGGACAAAAAATACTTTAACGTGACCCCTACTCCTACACTAACCCTAACCGTCACAGACCCACTGGCTGTAAACCCACCTGCATCAACCCTATTGATTATAACCCTAAGTCGAGTTTCATAGGACAAAATACTTTAACGTGACCCCTACTCCTACACTAACCCTAACCGTCACAGACCCACTGGCTAGAAACCCACCCACGTCAACCCTACTGATTATAACCCTAAGTCAAATTTCATAGGACAAAAAATACTTTAACGTGACCCCTACTCCTACACTAACCCTAACCGTCACAGACCCACTGGCTGTAAACCCACCTGCATCAACCCTACGGACTAGAATCCCAACCCCCACGCTAACCCTACCCATTGTAAAACCCAAAAATCAATGGAATTTACTCACAAACCCATTTCTGCACTAAATCTACCCACCAGTGCACCTGTCGACCAGAGAACCTTTCTCAAAACCTTAGAATAAAAATCCAAATTCACGTTCCGCACGTCTAAATCGAACGGTCTCAAACCATACGACTAATATGACCTTGACCTTTACCATATACCAAAATACTTCACCTCTGGGGGGGTTGCGATGCTGGATCAGGATTATCGGGCTTCGGCTTGGTTCGCTGGTCCAGAGCAAGTTCAGACCGGAAACTTCGCAATTCCTAAAAACCAAAAAAAGAAACAAGAACAATAGTTTTCAACAATAAAGGTTAGCCACGACCTCAATACCACACTAGGACGTGCCCGTCAGACTAACCCAACTGAATAAAACCGATTACAATAAAAAAAGACCCACAAATCAGTTTGAGGATCCTCATCCCCTCCGGTCTCTCTCTTAACCCTCGGGTTTGGCGGAGAGACGGGATGGGGAGACGAATCGAACCCAGACAGGTTCGTTGGAAAATGTGAGTCCCAGACAGGTCGCACATTTTCTGATTCGTCCTTTCAAAATAGGATTTCTCAGATTGATTTCTCTCACGAGTTGACCTTCACCATAGACCAAAATACTTCACCTCTGGGGGAGTTGCGATGCTGGATCAGGATTATCAGGCTTCGGCTTGGTTCGCTGGTCCAGAGCAAGTTCAGACCGGAAACTTCGCAATTCCTAAAAACCAAAAAAAGAAATAAGAACAATAATTTTCACCAGTAAAGGTTAGCCACGACCCCACTACCACACTTAAACTTACCCATCAGAATAATCCAACCTGATATTATAATAAATAAAAGGCAAAACAACAGAAGTTTCATAAACTAACGAAAAAAATAACAAGCTACCCACCTGGCCCATAAGCCAAAAAAGGCATTGCTCCTAGACGGGAGCCAATCACAGGCGACATAGTATAGTCTGACATGCGTCGGCCCGTGCCCCTCCTCATTCTCCCTACTACAAACCTTTCCAGACGAGTGCTGGCTTGGGGGGAGATGTTGTAATTTCCCCTAACCTAACCCTGGCCAGAGCCATCGGACTTGACATACTATTCTACGCAAATGATCTTGTACAAATGGGCCTATAGTTTAGTTTAAAGATCCTCATCCCCTCCGGTCTCTCTCTTACCCCTCGGGGTTGGTAGAGAGACGGGATGGGGAGACGAATCGAACCCAGACAGGTTCGTTGGAAAATGTGAGTCCCAGACAGGTCGCACATTTTCTGATTCGTCCTCCCAAGGATCTCTTAGATTATAGGTGGAAAACTGTCAGGATTCTCTCTTCAAATAACCTACCATAGTCACCTCACGTTAACCTCGTCCTGAGCCCACCACCATTTAAGGGACCTTACCCTACCCTACCCTACCCTACCCCCATCCACTAAAACCTACCATCATACATCATAAGTCAAAGTTTGAAAAATCGACATTCGTCGTCAAAGTTCGAGATATCGACATTCGTCGTCAAAGTTCGAGAAAACGACATTCGTCGTCCAAGTTCGAGAAATCGACATTCGTCGTCCAAGTTCGAGAAATCGACATTCGTCGTCCAAGTTCGAGAAATCGACATTCGTCGTCAAAGTTCGAGAAATCGACATTCGTCGTCAAAGTTAAAAAACCGACATTCGTCGTCAAAGTTCGAGAAATCGACATTCGTCACTAAAGTTCGAGAAATCGACATTCATCACTAAAGTTCGAGAAATCGACATTCGTCACTAAAGTTCGAGAAATCGACATTCGTCGTCCAAGTTCGAAAAATCGACATTCGTCGTCAAAGTTAAAAAACCGACATTCGTCGCCGAAGTTCGAGAAATCGACATTCGTCGTCAAAGTTCGAGAAATCGACATTCGTCGTCAAATTTCGAGAAATCGACATTCGTCGTCAAAGTTAAAAAAACGACATTCGTCGCTAAAGTTCGAGAAATCGACATTCGTCGTCCAAGTTCGAGAAATCGACATCTGTCGTCAAAGTTCGAGAAATCGACATTCGTCGAGATTCGAAAAACGACTTTCGTCTTCAACCATTCACGGGTTGACTTTTACCGTCAACTTTTCATGAATAGTTTTTCCGCTTATCGACTTTCGTCAACAACAATTCACGGGTCGACTTTTACCGTCGACTTTCATGAATCGTTTTTCTCTTATCGACTTTCGTCAACAAGGATTCACGGGTCGACTTTTACCGTCAACTTTCATGAATCTCGTGGTCGTAATTCGAGCTGAAAAACCACATAGGAGTCACTAATCTGAACACCTTTTCTATCCACGGTGACACAAAGAGCATTTTTAATGATATGCGTACTTACCATCATCCTAACTCCCTGTTAAAAGCATTGGACTATGGAAAACTCACTCGCCTTCTCTTTAGGGTTCAAGCTCCCAACGGTTGTCCTAAGGATGATGTCGGTTTGGTTCTCGCTTGCACCTTAGGGGGAAGGGCTGGTAGAAGCTTGATGGGCCTTTCGGGGTACATCCGCCAGTTTGACCCTCGACTCTTCCCAGGTGACCTGGGTAACCTAACGGTGATAACAAAGGGTCACTTGGGGGAGTGTTCTTCGATACGGCTTTTTAGCCACCACTTACGCAACGACACATTGCGCGTCAACACCCCACACACTGACCAGTTTCTTCCCAGCTACTTTCTCACTTGTTTTCAAGGGCTGGTCTTTTTTGGAGTTCAACTCAAACAAATCTTCCCACTTGTTTCTTCGGGTCCACTTCCTGGTACGAACAGATTCCTTCCGACCCAAAACCCAACCAGCCTATCATTCCCAGGCCCCTTCCTTAAAAACACCTATAATCGCCACATCCCCTAAAAAACTGAATCAACGACCATTACCTAGGATTAGAACATCACACACCAGAACCCAAAAAACACACCATTGTGGTTCTTGTTAGAAACTTTAGCAAATTGATCTCGAGACACACGTTTGGGACTGATCCCCCAGACGGGCCGCCTCAGAGGAGGGTGTATAGTGTTTAAAGAGCTGAAACACCCGTTGATACTGAGGTACGCTACTGAAGATGTGTCTCACAAATTTCCCTCACACACAACACTTGAGGGAGTAGGAATTTCCATGGACAAAAATCCACTAACGTGATCCCCACTCTCAACTAACCCTACCCGTCACAGACCCACTGACTGGAAACCCACCCACATCAACCCTATTGATTATAACCCCATGTCTAATTTCATAGGACAAAAAATACTTTAACGTGACCCCTACTCCTACACTAACCCTAACCGTCACAGACCCACTGGCTGGAAACCCACCCACGTCAACCCTACTGATTATAACCCTAAGTCAAATTTCATAGGACAAAAAATACTTTAACGTGACCCCTACTCCTACACTAACCCTAACCGTCACAGACCCACTGGCTGGAAACCCACCCACGTCAACCCTACTGATTATAACCCTAAGTCAAATTTCATAGGACAAAAAATACTTTAACGTGACCCCTACTCCTACACTAACCCTAACCGTCACAGACCCACTGGCTAGAAACCCACCCACGTCAACCCTACTGATTATAACCCTAAGTCAAATTTCATAGGACAAAAAATACTTTAACGTGACCCCTACTCCTACACTAACCCTAACCGTCACAGACCCACTGGCTGTAAACCCACCTGCATCAACCCTATTGATTATAACCCTAAGTCGAGTTTCATAGGACAAAATACTTTAACGTGACCCCTACTCCTACACTAACCCTAACCGTCACAGACCCACTGGCTAGAAACCCACCCACGTCAACCCTACTGATTATAACCCTAAGTCAAATTTCATAGGACAAAAAATACTTTAACGTGACCCCTACTCCTACACTAACCCTAACCGTCACAGACCCACTGGCTGTAAACCCACCTGCATCAACCCTACGGACTAGAATCCCAACCCCCACGCTAACCCTACCCATTGTAAAACCCAAAAATCAATGGAATTTACTCACAAACCCATTTCTGCACTAAATCTACCCACCAGTGCACCTGTCGACCAGAGAACCTTTCTCAAAACCTTAGAATAAAAATCCAAATTCACGTTCCGCACGTCTAAATCGAACGGTCTCAAACCATACGACTAATATGACCTTGACCTTTACCATATACCAAAATACTTCACCTCTGGGGGGGTTGCGATGCTGGATCAGGATTATCGGGCTTCGGCTTGGTTCGCTGGTCCAGAGCAAGTTCAGACCGGAAACTTCGCAATTCCTAAAAACCAAAAAAAGAAACAAGAACAATAGTTTTCAACAATAAAGGTTAGCCACGACCTCAATACCACACTAGGACGTGCCCGTCAGACTAACCCAACTGAATAAAACCGATTACAATAAAAAAAGACCCACAAATCAGTTTGAGGATCCTCATCCCCTCCGGTCTCTCTCTTAACCCTCGGGTTTGGCGGAGAGACGGGATGGGGAGACGAATCGAACCCAGACAGGTTCGTTGGAAAATGTGAGTCCCAGACAGGTCGCACATTTTCTGATTCGTCCTTTCAAAATAGGATTTCTCAGATTGATTTCTCTCACGAGTTGACCTTCACCATAGACCAAAATACTTCACCTCTGGGGGAGTTGCGATGCTGGATCAGGATTATCAGGCTTCGGCTTGGTTCGCTGGTCCAGAGCAAGTTCAGACCGGAAACTTCGCAATTCCTAAAAACCAAAAAAAGAAATAAGAACAATAATTTTCACCAGTAAAGGTTAGCCACGACCCCACTACCACACTTAAACTTACCCATCAGAATAATCCAACCTGATATTATAATAAATAAAAGGCAAAACAACAGAAGTTTCATAAACTAACGAAAAAAATAACAAGCTACCCACCTGGCCCATAAGCCAAAAAAGGCATTGCTCCTAGACGGGAGCCAATCACAGGCGACATAGTATAGTCTGACATGCGTCGGCCCGTGCCCCTCCTCATTCTCCCTACTACAAACCTTTCCAGACGAGTGCTGGCTTGGGGGGAGATGTTGTAATTTCCCCTAACCTAACCCTGGCCAGAGCCATCGGACTTGACATACTATTCTACGCAAATGATCTTGTACAAATGGGCCTATAGTTTAGTTTAAAGATCCTCATCCCCTCCGGTCTCTCTCTTACCCCTCGGGGTTGGTAGAGAGACGGGATGGGGAGACGAATCGAACCCAGACAGGTTCGTTGGAAAATGTGAGTCCCAGACAGGTCGCACATTTTCTGATTCGTCCTCCCAAGGATCTCTTAGATTATAGGTGGAAAACTGTCAGGATTCTCTCTTCAAATAACCTACCATAGTCACCTCACGTTAACCTCGTCCTGAGCCCACCACCATTTAAGGGACCTTACCCTACCCTACCCTACCCTACCCCCATCCACTAAAACCTACCATCATACATCATAAGTCAAAGTTTGAAAAATCGACATTCGTCGTCAAAGTTCGAGATATCGACATTCGTCGTCAAAGTTCGAGAAAACGACATTCGTCGTCCAAGTTCGAGAAATCGACATTCGTCGTCCAAGTTCGAGAAATCGACATTCGTCGTCCAAGTTCGAGAAATCGACATTCGTCGTCAAAGTTCGAGAAATCGACATTCGTCGTCAAAGTTAAAAAACCGACATTCGTCGTCAAAGTTCGAGAAATCGACATTCGTCACTAAAGTTCGAGAAATCGACATTCATCACTAAAGTTCGAGAAATCGACATTCGTCACTAAAGTTCGAGAAATCGACATTCGTCGTCCAAGTTCGAAAAATCGACATTCGTCGTCAAAGTTAAAAAACCGACATTCGTCGCCGAAGTTCGAGAAATCGACATTCGTCGTCAAAGTTCGAGAAATCGACATTCGTCGTCAAATTTCGAGAAATCGACATTCGTCGTCAAAGTTAAAAAAACGACATTCGTCGCTAAAGTTCGAGAAATCGACATTCGTCGTCCAAGTTCGAGAAATCGACATCTGTCGTCAAAGTTCGAGAAATCGACATTCGTCGAGATTCGAAAAACGACTTTCGTCTTCAACCATTCACGGGTTGACTTTTACCGTCAACTTTTCATGAATAGTTTTTCCGCTTATCGACTTTCGTCAACAACAATTCACGGGTCGACTTTTACCGTCGACTTTCATGAATCGTTTTTCTCTTATCGACTTTCGTCAACAAGGATTCACGGGTCGACTTTTACCGTCAACTTTCATGAATCTCGTGGTCGTAATTCGAGCTGAAAAACCACATAGGAGTCACTAATCTGAACACCTTTTCTATCCACGGTGACACAAAGAGCATTTTTAATGATATGCGTACTTACCATCATCCTAACTCCCTGTTAAAAGCATTGGACTATGGAAAACTCACTCGCCTTCTCTTTAGGGTTCAAGCTCCCAACGGTTGTCCTAAGGATGATGTCGGTTTGGTTCTCGCTTGCACCTTAGGGGGAAGGGCTGGTAGAAGCTTGATGGGCCTTTCGGGGTACATCCGCCAGTTTGACCCTCGACTCTTCCCAGGTGACCTGGGTAACCTAACGGTGATAACAAAGGGTCACTTGGGGGAGTGTTCTTCGATACGGCTTTTTAGCCACCACTTACGCAACGACACATTGCGCGTCAACACCCCACACACTGACCAGTTTCTTCCCAGCTACTTTCTCACTTGTTTTCAAGGGCTGGTCTTTTTTGGAGTTCAACTCAAACAAATCTTCCCACTTGTTTCTTCGGGTCCACTTCCTGGTACGAACAGATTCCTTCCGACCCAAAACCCAACCAGCCTATCATTCCCAGGCCCCTTCCTTAAAAACACCTATAATCGCCACATCCCCTAAAAAACTGAATCAACGACCATTACCTAGGATTAGAACATCACACACCAGAACCCAAAAAACACACCATTGTGGTTCTTGTTAGAAACTTTAGCAAATTGATCTCGAGACACACGTTTGGGACTGATCCCCCAGACGGGCCGCCTCAGAGGAGGGTGTATAGTGTTTAAAGAGCTGAAACACCCGTTGATACTGAGGTACGCTACTGAAGATGTGTCTCACAAATTTCCCTCACACACAACACTTGAGGGAGTAGGAATTTCCATGGACAAAAATCCACTAACGTGATCCCCACTCTCAACTAACCCTACCCGTCACAGACCCACTGACTGGAAACCCACCCACATCAACCCTATTGATTATAACCCCATGTCTAATTTCATAGGACAAAAAATACTTTAACGTGACCCCTACTCCTACACTAACCCTAACCGTCACAGACCCACTGGCTGGAAACCCACCCACGTCAACCCTACTGATTATAACCCTAAGTCAAATTTCATAGGACAAAAAATACTTTAACGTGACCCCTACTCCTACACTAACCCTAACCGTCACAGACCCACTGGCTGGAAACCCACCCACGTCAACCCTACTGATTATAACCCTAAGTCAAATTTCATAGGACAAAAAATACTTTAACGTGACCCCTACTCCTACACTAACCCTAACCGTCACAGACCCACTGGCTAGAAACCCACCCACGTCAACCCTACTGATTATAACCCTAAGTCAAATTTCATAGGACAAAAAATACTTTAACGTGACCCCTACTCCTACACTAACCCTAACCGTCACAGACCCACTGGCTGTAAACCCACCTGCATCAACCCTATTGATTATAACCCTAAGTCGAGTTTCATAGGACAAAATACTTTAACGTGACCCCTACTCCTACACTAACCCTAACCGTCACAGACCCACTGGCTAGAAACCCACCCACGTCAACCCTACTGATTATAACCCTAAGTCAAATTTCATAGGACAAAAAATACTTTAACGTGACCCCTACTCCTACACTAACCCTAACCGTCACAGACCCACTGGCTGTAAACCCACCTGCATCAACCCTACGGACTAGAATCCCAACCCCCACGCTAACCCTACCCATTGTAAAACCCAAAAATCAATGGAATTTACTCACAAACCCATTTCTGCACTAAATCTACCCACCAGTGCACCTGTCGACCAGAGAACCTTTCTCAAAACCTTAGAATAAAAATCCAAATTCACGTTCCGCACGTCTAAATCGAACGGTCTCAAACCATACGACTAATATGACCTTGACCTTTACCATATACCAAAATACTTCACCTCTGGGGGGGTTGCGATGCTGGATCAGGATTATCGGGCTTCGGCTTGGTTCGCTGGTCCAGAGCAAGTTCAGACCGGAAACTTCGCAATTCCTAAAAACCAAAAAAAGAAACAAGAACAATAGTTTTCAACAATAAAGGTTAGCCACGACCTCAATACCACACTAGGACGTGCCCGTCAGACTAACCCAACTGAATAAAACCGATTACAATAAAAAAAGACCCACAAATCAGTTTGAGGATCCTCATCCCCTCCGGTCTCTCTCTTAACCCTCGGGTTTGGCGGAGAGACGGGATGGGGAGACGAATCGAACCCAGACAGGTTCGTTGGAAAATGTGAGTCCCAGACAGGTCGCACATTTTCTGATTCGTCCTTTCAAAATAGGATTTCTCAGATTGATTTCTCTCACGAGTTGACCTTCACCATAGACCAAAATACTTCACCTCTGGGGGAGTTGCGATGCTGGATCAGGATTATCAGGCTTCGGCTTGGTTCGCTGGTCCAGAGCAAGTTCAGACCGGAAACTTCGCAATTCCTAAAAACCAAAAAAAGAAATAAGAACAATAATTTTCACCAGTAAAGGTTAGCCACGACCCCACTACCACACTTAAACTTACCCATCAGAATAATCCAACCTGATATTATAATAAATAAAAGGCAAAACAACAGAAGTTTCATAAACTAACGAAAAAAATAACAAGCTACCCACCTGGCCCATAAGCCAAAAAAGGCATTGCTCCTAGACGGGAGCCAATCACAGGCGACATAGTATAGTCTGACATGCGTCGGCCCGTGCCCCTCCTCATTCTCCCTACTACAAACCTTTCCAGACGAGTGCTGGCTTGGGGGGAGATGTTGTAATTTCCCCTAACCTAACCCTGGCCAGAGCCATCGGACTTGACATACTATTCTACGCAAATGATCTTGTACAAATGGGCCTATAGTTTAGTTTAAAGATCCTCATCCCCTCCGGTCTCTCTCTTACCCCTCGGGGTTGGTAGAGAGACGGGATGGGGAGACGAATCGAACCCAGACAGGTTCGTTGGAAAATGTGAGTCCCAGACAGGTCGCACATTTTCTGATTCGTCCTCCCAAGGATCTCTTAGATTATAGGTGGAAAACTGTCAGGATTCTCTCTTCAAATAACCTACCATAGTCACCTCACGTTAACCTCGTCCTGAGCCCACCACCATTTAAGGGACCTTACCCTACCCTACCCTACCCTACCCCCATCCACTAAAACCTACCATCATACATCATAAGTCAAAGTTTGAAAAATCGACATTCGTCGTCAAAGTTCGAGATATCGACATTCGTCGTCAAAGTTCGAGAAAACGACATTCGTCGTCCAAGTTCGAGAAATCGACATTCGTCGTCCAAGTTCGAGAAATCGACATTCGTCGTCCAAGTTCGAGAAATCGACATTCGTCGTCAAAGTTCGAGAAATCGACATTCGTCGTCAAAGTTAAAAAACCGACATTCGTCGTCAAAGTTCGAGAAATCGACATTCGTCACTAAAGTTCGAGAAATCGACATTCATCACTAAAGTTCGAGAAATCGACATTCGTCACTAAAGTTCGAGAAATCGACATTCGTCGTCCAAGTTCGAAAAATCGACATTCGTCGTCAAAGTTAAAAAACCGACATTCGTCGCCGAAGTTCGAGAAATCGACATTCGTCGTCAAAGTTCGAGAAATCGACATTCGTCGTCAAATTTCGAGAAATCGACATTCGTCGTCAAAGTTAAAAAAACGACATTCGTCGCTAAAGTTCGAGAAATCGACATTCGTCGTCCAAGTTCGAGAAATCGACATCTGTCGTCAAAGTTCGAGAAATCGACATTCGTCGAGATTCGAAAAACGACTTTCGTCTTCAACCATTCACGGGTTGACTTTTACCGTCAACTTTTCATGAATAGTTTTTCCGCTTATCGACTTTCGTCAACAACAATTCACGGGTCGACTTTTACCGTCGACTTTCATGAATCGTTTTTCTCTTATCGACTTTCGTCAACAAGGATTCACGGGTCGACTTTTACCGTCAACTTTCATGAATCTCGTGGTCGTAATTCGAGCTGAAAAACCACATAGGAGTCACTAATCTGAACACCTTTTCTATCCACGGTGACACAAAGAGCATTTTTAATGATATGCGTACTTACCATCATCCTAACTCCCTGTTAAAAGCATTGGACTATGGAAAACTCACTCGCCTTCTCTTTAGGGTTCAAGCTCCCAACGGTTGTCCTAAGGATGATGTCGGTTTGGTTCTCGCTTGCACCTTAGGGGGAAGGGCTGGTAGAAGCTTGATGGGCCTTTCGGGGTACATCCGCCAGTTTGACCCTCGACTCTTCCCAGGTGACCTGGGTAACCTAACGGTGATAACAAAGGGTCACTTGGGGGAGTGTTCTTCGATACGGCTTTTTAGCCACCACTTACGCAACGACACATTGCGCGTCAACACCCCACACACTGACCAGTTTCTTCCCAGCTACTTTCTCACTTGTTTTCAAGGGCTGGTCTTTTTTGGAGTTCAACTCAAACAAATCTTCCCACTTGTTTCTTCGGGTCCACTTCCTGGTACGAACAGATTCCTTCCGACCCAAAACCCAACCAGCCTATCATTCCCAGGCCCCTTCCTTAAAAACACCTATAATCGCCACATCCCCTAAAAAACTGAATCAACGACCATTACCTAGGATTAGAACATCACACACCAGAACCCAAAAAACACACCATTGTGGTTCTTGTTAGAAACTTTAGCAAATTGATCTCGAGACACACGTTTGGGACTGATCCCCCAGACGGGCCGCCTCAGAGGAGGGTGTATAGTGTTTAAAGAGCTGAAACACCCGTTGATACTGAGGTACGCTACTGAAGATGTGTCTCACAAATTTCCCTCACACACAACACTTGAGGGAGTAGGAATTTCCATGGACAAAAATCCACTAACGTGATCCCCACTCTCAACTAACCCTACCCGTCACAGACCCACTGACTGGAAACCCACCCACATCAACCCTATTGATTATAACCCCATGTCTAATTTCATAGGACAAAAAATACTTTAACGTGACCCCTACTCCTACACTAACCCTAACCGTCACAGACCCACTGGCTGGAAACCCACCCACGTCAACCCTACTGATTATAACCCTAAGTCAAATTTCATAGGACAAAAAATACTTTAACGTGACCCCTACTCCTACACTAACCCTAACCGTCACAGACCCACTGGCTGGAAACCCACCCACGTCAACCCTACTGATTATAACCCTAAGTCAAATTTCATAGGACAAAAAATACTTTAACGTGACCCCTACTCCTACACTAACCCTAACCGTCACAGACCCACTGGCTAGAAACCCACCCACGTCAACCCTACTGATTATAACCCTAAGTCAAATTTCATAGGACAAAAAATACTTTAACGTGACCCCTACTCCTACACTAACCCTAACCGTCACAGACCCACTGGCTGTAAACCCACCTGCATCAACCCTATTGATTATAACCCTAAGTCGAGTTTCATAGGACAAAATACTTTAACGTGACCCCTACTCCTACACTAACCCTAACCGTCACAGACCCACTGGCTAGAAACCCACCCACGTCAACCCTACTGATTATAACCCTAAGTCAAATTTCATAGGACAAAAAATACTTTAACGTGACCCCTACTCCTACACTAACCCTAACCGTCACAGACCCACTGGCTGTAAACCCACCTGCATCAACCCTACGGACTAGAATCCCAACCCCCACGCTAACCCTACCCATTGTAAAACCCAAAAATCAATGGAATTTACTCACAAACCCATTTCTGCACTAAATCTACCCACCAGTGCACCTGTCGACCAGAGAACCTTTCTCAAAACCTTAGAATAAAAATCCAAATTCACGTTCCGCACGTCTAAATCGAACGGTCTCAAACCATACGACTAATATGACCTTGACCTTTACCATATACCAAAATACTTCACCTCTGGGGGGGTTGCGATGCTGGATCAGGATTATCGGGCTTCGGCTTGGTTCGCTGGTCCAGAGCAAGTTCAGACCGGAAACTTCGCAATTCCTAAAAACCAAAAAAAGAAACAAGAACAATAGTTTTCAACAATAAAGGTTAGCCACGACCTCAATACCACACTAGGACGTGCCCGTCAGACTAACCCAACTGAATAAAACCGATTACAATAAAAAAAGACCCACAAATCAGTTTGAGGATCCTCATCCCCTCCGGTCTCTCTCTTAACCCTCGGGTTTGGCGGAGAGACGGGATGGGGAGACGAATCGAACCCAGACAGGTTCGTTGGAAAATGTGAGTCCCAGACAGGTCGCACATTTTCTGATTCGTCCTTTCAAAATAGGATTTCTCAGATTGATTTCTCTCACGAGTTGACCTTCACCATAGACCAAAATACTTCACCTCTGGGGGAGTTGCGATGCTGGATCAGGATTATCAGGCTTCGGCTTGGTTCGCTGGTCCAGAGCAAGTTCAGACCGGAAACTTCGCAATTCCTAAAAACCAAAAAAAGAAATAAGAACAATAATTTTCACCAGTAAAGGTTAGCCACGACCCCACTACCACACTTAAACTTACCCATCAGAATAATCCAACCTGATATTATAATAAATAAAAGGCAAAACAACAGAAGTTTCATAAACTAACGAAAAAAATAACAAGCTACCCACCTGGCCCATAAGCCAAAAAAGGCATTGCTCCTAGACGGGAGCCAATCACAGGCGACATAGTATAGTCTGACATGCGTCGGCCCGTGCCCCTCCTCATTCTCCCTACTACAAACCTTTCCAGACGAGTGCTGGCTTGGGGGGAGATGTTGTAATTTCCCCTAACCTAACCCTGGCCAGAGCCATCGGACTTGACATACTATTCTACGCAAATGATCTTGTACAAATGGGCCTATAGTTTAGTTTAAAGATCCTCATCCCCTCCGGTCTCTCTCTTACCCCTCGGGGTTGGTAGAGAGACGGGATGGGGAGACGAATCGAACCCAGACAGGTTCGTTGGAAAATGTGAGTCCCAGACAGGTCGCACATTTTCTGATTCGTCCTCCCAAGGATCTCTTAGATTATAGGTGGAAAACTGTCAGGATTCTCTCTTCAAATAACCTACCATAGTCACCTCACGTTAACCTCGTCCTGAGCCCACCACCATTTAAGGGACCTTACCCTACCCTACCCTACCCTACCCCCATCCACTAAAACCTACCATCATACATCATAAGTCAAAGTTTGAAAAATCGACATTCGTCGTCAAAGTTCGAGATATCGACATTCGTCGTCAAAGTTCGAGAAAACGACATTCGTCGTCCAAGTTCGAGAAATCGACATTCGTCGTCCAAGTTCGAGAAATCGACATTCGTCGTCCAAGTTCGAGAAATCGACATTCGTCGTCAAAGTTCGAGAAATCGACATTCGTCGTCAAAGTTAAAAAACCGACATTCGTCGTCAAAGTTCGAGAAATCGACATTCGTCACTAAAGTTCGAGAAATCGACATTCATCACTAAAGTTCGAGAAATCGACATTCGTCACTAAAGTTCGAGAAATCGACATTCGTCGTCCAAGTTCGAAAAATCGACATTCGTCGTCAAAGTTAAAAAACCGACATTCGTCGCCGAAGTTCGAGAAATCGACATTCGTCGTCAAAGTTCGAGAAATCGACATTCGTCGTCAAATTTCGAGAAATCGACATTCGTCGTCAAAGTTAAAAAAACGACATTCGTCGCTAAAGTTCGAGAAATCGACATTCGTCGTCCAAGTTCGAGAAATCGACATCTGTCGTCAAAGTTCGAGAAATCGACATTCGTCGAGATTCGAAAAACGACTTTCGTCTTCAACCATTCACGGGTTGACTTTTACCGTCAACTTTTCATGAATAGTTTTTCCGCTTATCGACTTTCGTCAACAACAATTCACGGGTCGACTTTTACCGTCGACTTTCATGAATCGTTTTTCTCTTATCGACTTTCGTCAACAAGGATTCACGGGTCGACTTTTACCGTCAACTTTCATGAATCTCGTGGTCGTAATTCGAGCTGAAAAACCACATAGGAGTCACTAATCTGAACACCTTTTCTATCCACGGTGACACAAAGAGCATTTTTAATGATATGCGTACTTACCATCATCCTAACTCCCTGTTAAAAGCATTGGACTATGGAAAACTCACTCGCCTTCTCTTTAGGGTTCAAGCTCCCAACGGTTGTCCTAAGGATGATGTCGGTTTGGTTCTCGCTTGCACCTTAGGGGGAAGGGCTGGTAGAAGCTTGATGGGCCTTTCGGGGTACATCCGCCAGTTTGACCCTCGACTCTTCCCAGGTGACCTGGGTAACCTAACGGTGATAACAAAGGGTCACTTGGGGGAGTGTTCTTCGATACGGCTTTTTAGCCACCACTTACGCAACGACACATTGCGCGTCAACACCCCACACACTGACCAGTTTCTTCCCAGCTACTTTCTCACTTGTTTTCAAGGGCTGGTCTTTTTTGGAGTTCAACTCAAACAAATCTTCCCACTTGTTTCTTCGGGTCCACTTCCTGGTACGAACAGATTCCTTCCGACCCAAAACCCAACCAGCCTATCATTCCCAGGCCCCTTCCTTAAAAACACCTATAATCGCCACATCCCCTAAAAAACTGAATCAACGACCATTACCTAGGATTAGAACATCACACACCAGAACCCAAAAAACACACCATTGTGGTTCTTGTTAGAAACTTTAGCAAATTGATCTCGAGACACACGTTTGGGACTGATCCCCCAGACGGGCCGCCTCAGAGGAGGGTGTATAGTGTTTAAAGAGCTGAAACACCCGTTGATACTGAGGTACGCTACTGAAGATGTGTCTCACAAATTTCCCTCACACACAACACTTGAGGGAGTAGGAATTTCCATGGACAAAAATCCACTAACGTGATCCCCACTCTCAACTAACCCTACCCGTCACAGACCCACTGACTGGAAACCCACCCACATCAACCCTATTGATTATAACCCCATGTCTAATTTCATAGGACAAAAAATACTTTAACGTGACCCCTACTCCTACACTAACCCTAACCGTCACAGACCCACTGGCTGGAAACCCACCCACGTCAACCCTACTGATTATAACCCTAAGTCAAATTTCATAGGACAAAAAATACTTTAACGTGACCCCTACTCCTACACTAACCCTAACCGTCACAGACCCACTGGCTGGAAACCCACCCACGTCAACCCTACTGATTATAACCCTAAGTCAAATTTCATAGGACAAAAAATACTTTAACGTGACCCCTACTCCTACACTAACCCTAACCGTCACAGACCCACTGGCTAGAAACCCACCCACGTCAACCCTACTGATTATAACCCTAAGTCAAATTTCATAGGACAAAAAATACTTTAACGTGACCCCTACTCCTACACTAACCCTAACCGTCACAGACCCACTGGCTGTAAACCCACCTGCATCAACCCTATTGATTATAACCCTAAGTCGAGTTTCATAGGACAAAATACTTTAACGTGACCCCTACTCCTACACTAACCCTAACCGTCACAGACCCACTGGCTAGAAACCCACCCACGTCAACCCTACTGATTATAACCCTAAGTCAAATTTCATAGGACAAAAAATACTTTAACGTGACCCCTACTCCTACACTAACCCTAACCGTCACAGACCCACTGGCTGTAAACCCACCTGCATCAACCCTACGGACTAGAATCCCAACCCCCAC
The DNA here is from genome assembly GCF_949357685.1 of Gobio gobio. Classification (NCBI taxonomy): domain Eukaryota; kingdom Metazoa; phylum Chordata; class Actinopteri; order Cypriniformes; family Gobionidae; genus Gobio; species Gobio gobio. Next base: position 71,011 of record NW_027645588.1, on the reverse strand, counting down.
GCTAACCCTACCCATTGTAAAACCCAAAAATCAATGGAATTTACTCACAAACCCATTTCTGCACTAAATCTACCCACCAGTGCACCTGTCGACCAGAGAACCTTTCTCAAAACCTTAGAATAAAAATCCAAATTCACGTTCCGCACGTCTAAATCGAACGGTCTCAAACCATACGACTAATATGACCTTGACCTTTACCATATACCAAAATACTTCACCTCTGGGGGGGTTGCGATGCTGGATCAGGATTATCGGGCTTCGGCTTGGTTCGCTGGTCCAGAGCAAGTTCAGACCGGAAACTTCGCAATTCCTAAAAACCAAAAAAAGAAACAAGAACAATAGTTTTCAACAATAAAGGTTAGCCACGACCTCAATACCACACTAGGACGTGCCCGTCAGACTAACCCAACTGAATAAAACCGATTACAATAAAAAAAGACCCACAAATCAGTTTGAGGATCCTCATCCCCTCCGGTCTCTCTCTTAACCCTCGGGTTTGGCGGAGAGACGGGATGGGGAGACGAATCGAACCCAGACAGGTTCGTTGGAAAATGTGAGTCCCAGACAGGTCGCACATTTTCTGATTCGTCCTTTCAAAATAGGATTTCTCAGATTGATTTCTCTCACGAGTTGACCTTCACCATAGACCAAAATACTTCACCTCTGGGGGAGTTGCGATGCTGGATCAGGATTATCAGGCTTCGGCTTGGTTCGCTGGTCCAGAGCAAGTTCAGACCGGAAACTTCGCAATTCCTAAAAACCAAAAAAAGAAATAAGAACAATAATTTTCACCAGTAAAGGTTAGCCACGACCCCACTACCACACTTAAACTTACCCATCAGAATAATCCAACCTGATATTATAATAAATAAAAGGCAAAACAACAGAAGTTTCATAAACTAACGAAAAAAATAACAAGCTACCCACCTGGCCCATAAGCCAAAAAAGGCATTGCTCCTAGACGGGAGCCAATCACAGGCGACATAGTATAGTCTGACATGCGTCGGCCCGTGCCCCTCCTCATTCTCCCTACTACAAACCTTTCCAGACGAGTGCTGGCTTGGGGGGAGATGTTGTAATTTCCCCTAACCTAACCTAACCCTAACCCTAACCCTAACCCTAACCCTAACCCTAACCCTAACCCTAACCCTAACCCTAACCCTAACCCTAACCCTAACCCTAACCCTAACCCTAACCCACCCCGCCCTCTACCATACGGAGTTGGAGAGGGAACAGAGACAGTTGTCATCCCAATTCGCCTGATGAGAACCTTTGGAAAGTTCGAAACGCGTCGCGAGAGTGTGCCTGGATGACACGGGACCGTAAAAATGAGTACAGCTGCCATCATTTGAAAGGTGGGTGATGTAGCAGAGCCTTGGAAAATTTTCTCTTCATGCCCAAATAGGCGTCGAGTTGGTCAAAATGGCCTCCATCATTGGTGTGAGTGATGTTGAAGAGCCGCATAATTTTTTCTCCGTCCCCTGTGACGTCGAGAGTCTCCTTATGTCCAAATAGACGGGAGTTATATATGTCCAAATAGACGGGAGTTATATGCCCCTCACCACATCTGCCTAAAACCTAACCTTCGTTTTTTTGTAAAATTAAACCCTTGTTAATATAGCCCTCTTGATTTGAACCCTGGCAATTTTAGCCCTCTATTTTATTTTTTAATAATGATATATATCTGGTCTCGTCCAGTAGCCGTCTTTAGTGGTCAGCGGTTGGGTGGAGAGTGCATAACCATTTCCGATTCCTTCGGGGATCGGATCTTGGATCGATTTCCCCTAACACGCCAGGTCCTCCAACTCTGAGCTTCAGATGGTGATGGATGGGGCTTTGTTTATATATGGTTATTAAATTTTAAAATTAAAAACAAATGTGTTGATAGTGAAAAAACGATTTATGAAGCACCATACAGTGTTGATAGGTATTTAAAAATAAATGTATTGAGGTTGAAAAAACGATTTATGAAGCACCATACAGTGTTGAAAGGTATTTAGCAGTGGGAGGGGCACCCCGCCCTCTACCATACGGAGTTGGAGAGGGAACAGAGACAGTTGTCATCCCAATTCGCCTGATGAGAACCTTTGGAAAGTTCGAAACGCGTCGCGAGAGTGTGCCTGGATGACACGGGACCGTAAAAATGAGTACAGCTGCCATCATTTGAAAGGTGGGTGATGTAGCAGAGCCTTGGAAAATTTTCTCTTCATGCCCAAATAGGCGTCGAGTTGGTCAAAATGGCCTCCATCATTGGTGTGAGTGATGTTGAAGAGCCGCATAATTTTTTCTCCGTCCCCTGTGACGTCGAGAGTCTCCTTATGTCCAAATAGACGGGAGTTATATATGTCCAAATAGACGGGAGTTATATGCCCCTCACCACATCTGCCTAAAACCTAAAACGATTTATGAAGCACCATACAGTGTTGAAAGGTATTTAGCAGTGGGAGGGGCACCCCGCCCTCTACCATACGGAGTTGGAGAGGGAACAGAGACAGTTGTCATCCCAATTCGCCTGATGAGAACCTTTGGAAAGTTCGAAACGCGTCGCGAGAGTGTGCCTGGATGACACGGGACCGTAAAAATGAGTACAGCTGCCATCATTTGAAAGGTGGGTGATGTAGCAGAGCCTTGGAAAATTTTCTCTTCATGCCCAAATAGGCGTCGAGTTGGTCAAAATGGCCTCCATCATTGGTGTGAGTGATGTTGAAGAGCCGCATAATTTTTTCTCCGTCCCCTGTGACGTCGAGTGTCTCCTTATGTCCAAATAGACGGGAGTTATATATGTCCAAATAGACGGGAGTTATATGCCCCTCACCACATCTGCCTAAAACCTAACCTTCGTTTTTTTATAAAATTAAACCCTCGTTAATATAGCCCTCTTGATTTGAACCCTGGCAATTTTAGCCCTCTATTTTATTTTTTAATAATGATATATATCTGGTCTCGTCCAGTAGCCGTCTTTAGTGGTCAGCGGTTGGGTGGAGAGTGCATAACCATTTCCGATTCCTTCGGGGATCGGATCTTGGATCGATTTCCCCTAACACGCCAGGTCCTCCAACTCTGAGCTTCAGATGGTGATGGATGGGGCTTTGTTTATATATGGTTATTGAATTTTAAAATTAAAAACAAATGTGTTGATAGTGAAAAAACGATTTATGAAGCACCATACAGTGTTGATAGGCATTTAAAAATAAATGTATTGAGGTTGAAAAAACGATTTATGAAGCACCATACAGTGTTGAAAGGTATTTAGCAGTGGGAGGGGCACCCCGCCCTCTACCATACGGAGTTGGAGAGGGAACAGAGACAGTTGTCATCCCAATTCGCCTGATGAGAACCTTTGGAAAGTTCGAAACGCGTCGCGAGAGTGTGCCTGGATGACACGGGACCGTAAAAATGAGTACAGCTGCCATCATTTGAAAGGTGGGTGATGTAGCAGAGCCTTGGAAAATTTTCTCTTCATGCCCAAATAGGCGTCGAGTTGGTCAAAATGGCCTCCATCATTGGTGTGAGTGATGTTGAAGAGCCGCATAATTTTTTCTCCGTCCCCTGTGACGTCGAGTGTCTCCTTATGTCCAAATAGACGGGAGTTATATATGTCCAAATAGACGGGAGTTATATGCCCCTCACCACATCTGCCTAAAACCTAACCTTCGTTTTTTTATAAAATTAAACCCTCGTTAATATAGCCCTCTTGATTTGAACCCTGGCAATTTTAGCCCTCTATTTTATTTTTTAATAATGATATATATCTGGTCTCGTCCAGTAGCCGTCTTTAGTGGTCAGCGGTTGGGTGGAGAGTGCATAACCATTTCCGATTCCTTCGGGGATCGGATCTTGGATCGATTTCCCCTAACACGCCAGGTCCTCCAACTCTGAGCTTCAGATGGTGATGGATGGGGCTTTGTTTATATATGGTTATTGAATTTTAAAATTAAAAACAAATGTGTTGATAGTGAAAAAACGATTTATGAAGCACCATACAGTGTTGATAGGCATTTAAAAATAAATGTATTGAGGTTGAAAAAACGATTTATGAAGCACCATACAGTGTTGAAAGGTATTTAGCAGTGGGAGGGGCACCCCGCCCTCTACCATACGGAGTTGGAGAGGGAACAGAGACAGTTGTCATCCCAATTCGCCTGATGAGAACCTTTGGAAAGTTCGAAACGCGTCGCGAGAGTGTGCCTGGATGACACGGGACCGTAAAAATGAGTACAGCTGCCATCATTTGAAAGGTGGGTGATGTAGCAGAGCCTTGGAAAATTTTCTCTTCATGCCCAAATAGGCGTCGAGTTGGTCAAAATGGCCTCCATCATTGGTGTGAGTGATGTTGAAGAGCCGCATAATTTTTTCTCCGTCCCCTGTGACGTCGAGTGTCTCCTTATGTCCAAATAGACGGGAGTTATATATGTCCAAATAGACGGGAGTTATATGCCCCTCACCACATCTGCCTAAAACCTAACCTTCGTTTTTTTATAAAATTAAACCCTCGTTAATATAGCCCTCTTGATTTGAACCCTGGCAATTTTAGCCCTCTATTTTATTTTTTAATAATGATATATATCTGGTCTCGTCCAGTAGCCGTCTTTAGTGGTCAGCGGTTGGGTGGAGAGTGCATAACCATTTCCGATTCCTTCGGGGATCGGATCTTGGATCGATTTCCCCTAACACGCCAGGTCCTCCAACTCTGAGCTTCAGATGGTGATGGATGGGGCTTTGTTTATATATGGTTATTGAATTTTAAAATTAAAAACAAATGTGTTGATAGTGAAAAAACGATTTATGAAGCACCATACAGTGTTGATAGGCATTTAAAAATAAATGTATTGAGGTTGAAAAAACGATTTATGAAGCACCATACAGTGTTGAAAGGTATTTAGCAGTGGGAGGGGCACCCCGCCCTCTACCATACGGAGTTGGAGAGGGAACAGAGACAGTTGTCATCCCAATTCGCCTGATGAGAACCTTTGGAAAGTTCGAAACGCGTCGCGAGAGTGTGCCTGGATGACACGGGACCGTAAAAATGAGTACAGCTGCCATCATTTGAAAGGTGGGTGATGTAGCAGAGCCTTGGAAAATTTTCTCTTCATGCCCAAATAGGCGTCGAGTTGGTCAAAATGGCCTCCATCATTGGTGTGAGTGATGTTGAAGAGCCGCATAATTTTTTCTCCGTCCCCTGTGACGTCGAGTGTCTCCTTATGTCCAAATAGACGGGAGTTATATATGTCCAAATAGACGGGAGTTATATGCCCCTCACCACATCTGCCTAAAACCTAACCTTCGTTTTTTTATAAAATTAAACCCTCGTTAATATAGCCCTCTTGATTTGAACCCTGGCAATTTTAGCCCTCTATTTTATTTTTTAATAATGATATATATCTGGTCTCGTCCAGTAGCCGTCTTTAGTGGTCAGCGGTTGGGTGGAGAGTGCATAACCATTTCCGATTCCTTCGGGGATCGGATCTTGGATCGATTTCCCCTAACACGCCAGGTCCTCCAACTCTGAGCTTCAGATGGTGATGGATGGGGCTTTGTTTATATATGGTTATTGAATTTTAAAATTAAAAACAAATGTGTTGATAGTGAAAAAACGATTTATGAAGCACCATACAGTGTTGATAGGCATTTAAAAATAAATGTATTGAGGTTGAAAAAACGATTTATGAAGCACCATACAGTGTTGAAAGGTATTTAGCAGTGGGAGGGGCACCCCGCCCTCTACCATACGGAGTTGGAGAGGGAACAGAGACAGTTGTCATCCCAATTCGCCTGATGAGAACCTTTGGAAAGTTCGAAACGCGTCGCGAGAGTGTGCCTGGATGACACGGGACCGTAAAAATGAGTACAGCTGCCATCATTTGAAAGGTGGGTGATGTAGCAGAGCCTTGGAAAATTTTCTCTTCATGCCCAAATAGGCGTCGAGTTGGTCAAAATGGCCTCCATCATTGGTGTGAGTGATGTTGAAGAGCCGCATAATTTTTTCTCCGTCCCCTGTGACGTCGAGTGTCTCCTTATGTCCAAATAGACGGGAGTTATATATGTCCAAATAGACGGGAGTTATATGCCCCTCACCACATCTGCCTAAAACCTAACCTTCGTTTTTTTATAAAATTAAACCCTCGTTAATATAGCCCTCTTGATTTGAACCCTGGCAATTTTAGCCCTCTATTTTATTTTTTAATAATGATATATATCTGGTCTCGTCCAGTAGCCGTCTTTAGTGGTCAGCGGTTGGGTGGAGAGTGCATAACCATTTCCGATTCCTTCGGGGATCGGATCTTGGATCGATTTCCCCTAACACGCCAGGTCCTCCAACTCTGAGCTTCAGATGGTGATGGATGGGGCTTTGTTTATATATGGTTATTGAATTTTAAAATTAAAAACAAATGTGTTGATAGTGAAAAAACGATTTATGAAGCACCATACAGTGTTGATAGGCATTTAAAAATAAATGTATTGAGGTTGAAAAAACGATTTATGAAGCACCATACAGTGTTGAAAGGTATTTAGCAGTGGGAGGGGCACCCCGCCCTCTACCATACGGAGTTGGAGAGGGAACAGAGACAGTTGTCATCCCAATTCGCCTGATGAGAACCTTTGGAAAGTTCGAAACGCGTCGCGAGAGTGTGCCTGGATGACACGGGACCGTAAAAATGAGTACAGCTGCCATCATTTGAAAGGTGGGTGATGTAGCAGAGCCTTGGAAAATTTTCTCTTCATGCCCAAATAGGCGTCGAGTTGGTCAAAATGGCCTCCATCATTGGTGTGAGTGATGTTGAAGAGCCGCATAATTTTTTCTCCGTCCCCTGTGACGTCGAGTGTCTCCTTATGTCCAAATAGACGGGAGTTATATATGTCCAAATAGACGGGAGTTATATGCCCCTCACCACATCTGCCTAAAACCTAACCTTCGTTTTTTTATAAAATTAAACCCTCGTTAATATAGCCCTCTTGATTTGAACCCTGGCAATTTTAGCCCTCTATTTTATTTTTTAATAATGATATATATCTGGTCTCGTCCAGTAGCCGTCTTTAGTGGTCAGCGGTTGGGTGGAGAGTGCATAACCATTTCCGATTCCTTCGGGGATCGGATCTTGGATCGATTTCCCCTAACACGCCAGGTCCTCCAACTCTGAGCTTCAGATGGTGATGGATGGGGCTTTGTTTATATATGGTTATTGAATTTTAAAATTAAAAACAAATGTGTTGATAGTGAAAAAACGATTTATGAAGCACCATACAGTGTTGATAGGCATTTAAAAATAAATGTATTGAGGTTGAAAAAACGATTTATGAAGCACCATACAGTGTTGAAAGGTATTTAGCAGTGGGAGGGGCACCCCGCCCTCTACCATACGGAGTTGGAGAGGGAACAGAGACAGTTGTCATCCCAATTCGCCTGATGAGAACCTTTGGAAAGTTCGAAACGCGTCGCGAGAGTGTGCCTGGATGACACGGGACCGTAAAAATGAGTACAGCTGCCATCATTTGAAAGGTGGGTGATGTAGCAGAGCCTTGGAAAATTTTCTCTTCATGCCCAAATAGGCGTCGAGTTGGTCAAAATGGCCTCCATCATTGGTGTGAGTGATGTTGAAGAGCCGCATAATTTTTTCTCCGTCCCCTGTGACGTCGAGTGTCTCCTTATGTCCAAATAGACGGGAGTTATATATGTCCAAATAGACGGGAGTTATATGCCCCTCACCACATCTGCCTAAAACCTAACCTTCGTTTTTTTATAAAATTAAACCCTCGTTAATATAGCCCTCTTGATTTGAACCCTGGCAATTTTAGCCCTCTATTTTATTTTTTAATAATGATATATATCTGGTCTCGTCCAGTAGCCGTCTTTAGTGGTCAGCGGTTGGGTGGAGAGTGCATAACCATTTCCGATTCCTTCGGGGATCGGATCTTGGATCGATTTCCCCTAACACGCCAGGTCCTCCAACTCTGAGCTTCAGATGGTGATGGATGGGGCTTTGTTTATATATGGTTATTGAATTTTAAAATTAAAAACAAATGTGTTGATAGTGAAAAAACGATTTATGAAGCACCATACAGTGTTGATAGGCATTTAAAAATAAATGTATTGAGGTTGAAAAAACGATTTATGAAGCACCATACAGTGTTGAAAGGTATTTAGCAGTGGGAGGGGCACCCCGCCCTCTACCATACGGAGTTGGAGAGGGAACAGAGACAGTTGTCATCCCAATTCGCCTGATGAGAACCTTTGGAAAGTTCGAAACGCGTCGCGAGAGTGTGCCTGGATGACACGGGACCGTAAAAATGAGTACAGCTGCCATCATTTGAAAGGTGGGTGATGTAGCAGAGCCTTGGAAAATTTTCTCTTCATGCCCAAATAGGCGTCGAGTTGGTCAAAATGGCCTCCATCATTGGTGTGAGTGATGTTGAAGAGCCGCATAATTTTTTCTCCGTCCCCTGTGACGTCGAGTGTCTCCTTATGTCCAAATAGACGGGAGTTATATATGTCCAAATAGACGGGAGTTATATGCCCCTCACCACATCTGCCTAAAACCTAACCTTCGTTTTTTTATAAAATTAAACCCTCGTTAATATAGCCCTCTTGATTTGAACCCTGGCAATTTTAGCCCTCTATTTTATTTTTTAATAATGATATATATCTGGTCTCGTCCAGTAGCCGTCTTTAGTGGTCAGCGGTTGGGTGGAGAGTGCATAACCATTTCCGATTCCTTCGGGGATCGGATCTTGGATCGATTTCCCCTAACACGCCAGGTCCTCCAACTCTGAGCTTCAGATGGTGATGGATGGGGCTTTGTTTATATATGGTTATTGAATTTTAAAATTAAAAACAAATGTGTTGATAGTGAAAAAACGATTTATGAAGCACCATACAGTGTTGATAGGCATTTAAAAATAAATGTATTGAGGTTGAAAAAACGATTTATGAAGCACCATACAGTGTTGAAAGGTATTTAGCAGTGGGAGGGGCACCCCGCCCTCTACCATACGGAGTTGGAGAGGGAACAGAGACAGTTGTCATCCCAATTCGCCTGATGAGAACCTTTGGAAAGTTCGAAACGCGTCGCGAGAGTGTGCCTGGATGACACGGGACCGTAAAAATGAGTACAGCTGCCATCATTTGAAAGGTGGGTGATGTAGCAGAGCCTTGGAAAATTTTCTCTTCATGCCCAAATAGGCGTCGAGTTGGTCAAAATGGCCTCCATCATTGGTGTGAGTGATGTTGAAGAGCCGCATAATTTTTTCTCCGTCCCCTGTGACGTCGAGTGTCTCCTTATGTCCAAATAGACGGGAGTTATATATGTCCAAATAGACGGGAGTTATATGCCCCTCACCACATCTGCCTAAAACCTAACCTTCGTTTTTTTATAAAATTAAACCCTCGTTAATATAGCCCTCTTGATTTGAACCCTGGCAATTTTAGCCCTCTATTTTATTTTTTAATAATGATATATATCTGGTCTCGTCCAGTAGCCGTCTTTAGTGGTCAGCGGTTGGGTGGAGAGTGCATAACCATTTCCGATTCCTTCGGGGATCGGATCTTGGATCGATTTCCCCTAACACGCCAGGTCCTCCAACTCTGAGCTTCAGATGGTGATGGATGGGGCTTTGTTTATATATGGTTATTGAATTTTAAAATTAAAAACAAATGTGTTGATAGTGAAAAAACGATTTATGAAGCACCATACAGTGTTGATAGGCATTTAAAAATAAATGTATTGAGGTTGAAAAAACGATTTATGAAGCACCATACAGTGTTGAAAGGTATTTAGCAGTGGGAGGGGCACCCCGCCCTCTACCATACGGAGTTGGAGAGGGAACAGAGACAGTTGTCATCCCAATTCGCCTGATGAGAACCTTTGGAAAGTTCGAAACGCGTCGCGAGAGTGTGCCTGGATGACACGGGACCGTAAAAATGAGTACAGCTGCCATCATTTGAAAGGTGGGTGATGTAGCAGAGCCTTGGAAAATTTTCTCTTCATGCCCAAATAGGCGTCGAGTTGGTCAAAATGGCCTCCATCATTGGTGTGAGTGATGTTGAAGAGCCGCATAATTTTTTCTCCGTCCCCTGTGACGTCGAGTGTCTCCTTATGTCCAAATAGACGGGAGTTATATATGTCCAAATAGACGGGAGTTATATGCCCCTCACCACATCTGCCTAAAACCTAACCTTCGTTTTTTTATAAAATTAAACCCTCGTTAATATAGCCCTCTTGATTTGAACCCTGGCAATTTTAGCCCTCTATTTTATTTTTTAATAATGATATATATCTGGTCTCGTCCAGTAGCCGTCTTTAGTGGTCAGCGGTTGGGTGGAGAGTGCATAACCATTTCCGATTCCTTCGGGGATCGGATCTTGGATCGATTTCCCCTAACACGCCAGGTCCTCCAACTCTGAGCTTCAGATGGTGATGGATGGGGCTTTGTTTATATATGGTTATTGAATTTTAAAATTAAAAACAAATGTGTTGATAGTGAAAAAACGATTTATGAAGCACCATACAGTGTTGATAGGCATTTAAAAATAAATGTATTGAGGTTGAAAAAACGATTTATGAAGCACCATACAGTGTTGAAAGGTATTTAGCAGTGGGAGGGGCACCCCGCCCTCTACCATACGGAGTTGGAGAGGGAACAGAGACAGTTGTCATCCCAATTCGCCTGATGAGAACCTTTGGAAAGTTCGAAACGCGTCGCGAGAGTGTGCCTGGATGACACGGGACCGTAAAAATGAGTACAGCTGCCATCATTTGAAAGGTGGGTGATGTAGCAGAGCCTTGGAAAATTTTCTCTTCATGCCCAAATAGGCGTCGAGTTGGTCAAAATGGCCTCCATCATTGGTGTGAGTGATGTTGAAGAGCCGCATAATTTTTTCTCCGTCCCCTGTGACGTCGAGTGTCTCCTTATGTCCAAATAGACGGGAGTTATATATGTCCAAATAGACGGGAGTTATATGCCCCTCACCACATCTGCCTAAAACCTAACCTTCGTTTTTTTATAAAATTAAACCCTCGTTAATATAGCCCTCTTGATTTGAACCCTGGCAATTTTAGCCCTCTATTTTATTTTTTAATAATGATATATATCTGGTCTCGTCCAGTAGCCGTCTTTAGTGGTCAGCGGTTGGGTGGAGAGTGCATAACCATTTCCGATTCCTTCGGGGATCGGATCTTGGATCGATTTCCCCTAACACGCCAGGTCCTCCAACTCTGAGCTTCAGATGGTGATGGATGGGGCTTTGTTTATATATGGTTATTGAATTTTAAAATTAAAAACAAATGTGTTGATAGTGAAAAAACGATTTATGAAGCACCATACAGTGTTGATAGGCATTTAAAAATAAATGTATTGAGGTTGAAAAAACGATTTATGAAGCACCATACAGTGTTGAAAGGTATTTAGCAGTGGGAGGGGCACCCCGCCCTCTACCATACGGAGTTGGAGAGGGAACAGAGACAGTTGTCATCCCAATTCGCCTGATGAGAACCTTTGGAAAGTTCGAAACGCGTCGCGAGAGTGTGCCTGGATGACACGGGACCGTAAAAATGAGTACAGCTGCCATCATTTGAAAGGTGGGTGATGTAGCAGAGCCTTGGAAAATTTTCTCTTCATGCCCAAATAGGCGTCGAGTTGGTCAAAATGGCCTCCATCATTGGTGTGAGTGATGTTGAAGAGCCGCATAATTTTTTCTCCGTCCCCTGTGACGTCGAGTGTCTCCTTATGTCCAAATAGACGGGAGTTATATATGTCCAAATAGACGGGAGTTATATGCCCCTCACCACATCTGCCTAAAACCTAACCTTCGTTTTTTTATAAAATTAAACCCTCGTTAATATAGCCCTCTTGATTTGAACCCTGGCAATTTTAGCCCTCTATTTTATTTTTTAATAATGATATATATCTGGTCTCGTCCAGTAGCCGTCTTTAGTGGTCAGCGGTTGGGTGGAGAGTGCATAACCATTTCCGATTCCTTCGGGGATCGGATCTTGGATCGATTTCCCCTAACACGCCAGGTCCTCCAACTCTGAGCTTCAGATGGTGATGGATGGGGCTTTGTTTATATATGGTTATTGAATTTTAAAATTAAAAACAAATGTGTTGATAGTGAAAAAACGATTTATGAAGCACCATACAGTGTTGATAGGCATTTAAAAATAAATGTATTGAGGTTGAAAAAACGATTTATGAAGCACCATACAGTGTTGAAAGGTATTTAGCAGTGGGAGGGGCACCCCGCCCTCTACCATACGGAGTTGGAGAGGGAACAGAGACAGTTGTCATCCCAATTCGCCTGATGAGAACCTTTGGAAAGTTCGAAACGCGTCGCGAGAGTGTGCCTGGATGACACGGGACCGTAAAAATGAGTACAGCTGCCATCATTTGAAAGGTGGGTGATGTAGCAGAGCCTTGGAAAATTTTCTCTTCATGCCCAAATAGGCGTCGAGTTGGTCAAAATGGCCTCCATCATTGGTGTGAGTGATGTTGAAGAGCCGCATAATTTTTTCTCCGTCCCCTGTGACGTCGAGTGTCTCCTTATGTCCAAATAGACGGGAGTTATATATGTCCAAATAGACGGGAGTTATATGCCCCTCACCACATCTGCCTAAAACCTAACCTTCGTTTTTTTATAAAATTAAACCCTCGTTAATATAGCCCTCTTGATTTGAACCCTGGCAATTTTAGCCCTCTATTTTATTTTTTAATAATGATATATATCTGGTCTCGTCCAGTAGCCGTCTTTAGTGGTCAGCGGTTGGGTGGAGAGTGCATAACCATTTCCGATTCCTTCGGGGATCGGATCTTGGATCGATTTCCCCTAACACGCCAGGTCCTCCAACTCTGAGCTTCAGATGGTGATGGATGGGGCTTTGTTTATATATGGTTATTGAATTTTAAAATTAAAAACAAATGTGTTGATAGTGAAAAAACGATTTATGAAGCACCATACAGTGTTGATAGGCATTTAAAAATAAATGTATTGAGGTTGAAAAAACGATTTATGAAGCACCATACAGTGTTGAAAGGTATTTAGCAGTGGGAGGGGCACCCCGCCCTCTACCATACGGAGTTGGAGAGGGAACAGAGACAGTTGTCATCCCAATTCGCCTGATGAGAACCTTTGGAAAGTTCGAAACGCGTCGCGAGAGTGTGCCTGGATGACACGGGACCGTAAAAATGAGTACAGCTGCCATCATTTGAAAGGTGGGTGATGTAGCAGAGCCTTGGAAAATTTTCTCTTCATGCCCAAATAGGCGTCGAGTTGGTCAAAATGGCCTCCATCATTGGTGTGAGTGATGTTGAAGAGCCGCATAATTTTTTCTCCGTCCCCTGTGACGTCGAGTGTCTCCTTATGTCCAAATAGACGGGAGTTATATATGTCCAAATAGACGGGAGTTATATGCCCCTCACCACATCTGCCTAAAACCTAACCTTCGTTTTTTTATAAAATTAAACCCTCGTTAATATAGCCCTCTTGATTTGAACCCTGGCAATTTTAGCCCTCTATTTTATTTTTTAATAATGATATATATCTGGTCTCGTCCAGTAGCCGTCTTTAGTGGTCAGCGGTTGGGTGGAGAGTGCATAACCATTTCCGATTCCTTCGGGGATCGGATCTTGGATCGATTTCCCCTAACACGCCAGGTCCTCCAACTCTGAGCTTCAGATGGTGATGGATGGGGCTTTGTTTATATATGGTTATTGAATTTTAAAATTAAAAACAAATGTGTTGATAGTGAAAAAACGATTTATGAAGCACCATACAGTGTTGATAGGCATTTAAAAATAAATGTATTGAGGTTGAAAAAACGATTTATGAAGCACCATACAGTGTTGAAAGGTATTTAGCAGTGGGAGGGGCACCCCGCCCTCTACCATACGGAGTTGGAGAGGGAACAGAGACAGTTGTCATCCCAATTCGCCTGATGAGAACCTTTGGAAAGTTCGAAACGCGTCGCGAGAGTGTGCCTGGATGACACGGGACCGTAAAAATGAGTACAGCTGCCATCATTTGAAAGGTGGGTGATGTAGCAGAGCCTTGGAAAATTTTCTCTTCATGCCCAAATAGGCGTCGAGTTGGTCAAAATGGCCTCCATCATTGGTGTGAGTGATGTTGAAGAGCCGCATAATTTTTTCTCCGTCCCCTGTGACGTCGAGTGTCTCCTTATGTCCAAATAGACGGGAGTTATATATGTCCAAATAGACGGGAGTTATATGCCCCTCACCACATCTGCCTAAAACCTAACCTTCGTTTTTTTATAAAATTAAACCCTCGTTAATATAGCCCTCTTGATTTGAACCCTGGCAATTTTAGCCCTCTATTTTATTTTTTAATAATGATATATATCTGGTCTCGTCCAGTAGCCGTCTTTAGTGGTCAGCGGTTGGGTGGAGAGTGCATAACCATTTCCGATTCCTTCGGGGATCGGATCTTGGATCGATTTCCCCTAACACGCCAGGTCCTCCAACTCTGAGCTTCAGATGGTGATGGATGGGGCTTTGTTTATATATGGTTATTGAATTTTAAAATTAAAAACAAATGTGTTGATAGTGAAAAAACGATTTATGAAGCACCATACAGTGTTGATAGGCATTTAAAAATAAATGTATTGAGGTTGAAAAAACGATTTATGAAGCACCATACAGTGTTGAAAGGTATTTAGCAGTGGGAGGGGCACCCCGCCCTCTACCATACGGAGTTGGAGAGGGAACAGAGACAGTTGTCATCCCAATTCGCCTGATGAGAACCTTTGGAAAGTTCGAAACGCGTCGCGAGAGTGTGCCTGGATGACACGGGACCGTAAAAATGAGTACAGCTGCCATCATTTGAAAGGTGGGTGATGTAGCAGAGCCTTGGAAAATTTTCTCTTCATGCCCAAATAGGCGTCGAGTTGGTCAAAATGGCCTCCATCATTGGTGTGAGTGATGTTGAAGAGCCGCATAATTTTTTCTCCGTCCCCTGTGACGTCGAGTGTCTCCTTATGTCCAAATAGACGGGAGTTATATATGTCCAAATAGACGGGAGTTATATGCCCCTCACCACATCTGCCTAAAACCTAACCTTCGTTTTTTTATAAAATTAAACCCTCGTTAATATAGCCCTCTTGATTTGAACCCTGGCAATTTTAGCCCTCTATTTTATTTTTTAATAATGATATATATCTGGTCTCGTCCAGTAGCCGTCTTTAGTGGTCAGCGGTTGGGTGGAGAGTGCATAACCATTTCCGATTCCTTCGGGGATCGGATCTTGGATCGATTTCCCCTAACACGCCAGGTCCTCCAACTCTGAGCTTCAGATGGTGATGGATGGGGCTTTGTTTATATATGGTTATTGAATTTTAAAATTAAAAACAAATGTGTTGATAGTGAAAAAACGATTTATGAAGCACCATACAGTGTTGATAGGCATTTAAAAATAAATGTATTGAGGTTGAAAAAACGATTTATGAAGCACCATACAGTGTTGAAAGGTATTTAGCAGTGGGAGGGGCACCCCGCCCTCTACCATACGGAGTTGGAGAGGGAACAGAGACAGTTGTCATCCCAATTCGCCTGATGAGAACCTTTGGAAAGTTCGAAACGCGTCGCGAGAGTGTGCCTGGATGACACGGGACCGTAAAAATGAGTACAGCTGCCATCATTTGAAAGGTGGGTGATGTAGCAGAGCCTTGGAAAATTTTCTCTTCATGCCCAAATAGGCGTCGAGTTGGTCAAAATGGCCTCCATCATTGGTGTGAGTGATGTTGAAGAGCCGCATAATTTTTTCTCCGTCCCCTGTGACGTCGAGTGTCTCCTTATGTCCAAATAGACGGGAGTTATATATGTCCAAATAGACGGGAGTTATATGCCCCTCACCACATCTGCCTAAAACCTAACCTTCGTTTTTTTATAAAATTAAACCCTCGTTAATATAGCCCTCTTGATTTGAACCCTGGCAATTTTAGCCCTCTATTTTATTTTTTAATAATGATATATATCTGGTCTCGTCCAGTAGCCGTCTTTAGTGGTCAGCGGTTGGGTGGAGAGTGCATAACCATTTCCGATTCCTTCGGGGATCGGATCTTGGATCGATTTCCCCTAACACGCCAGGTCCTCCAACTCTGAGCTTCAGATGGTGATGGATGGGGCTTTGTTTATATATGGTTATTGAATTTTAAAATTAAAAACAAATGTGTTGATAGTGAAAAAACGATTTATGAAGCACCATACAGTGTTGATAGGCATTTAAAAATAAATGTATTGAGGTTGAAAAAACGATTTATGAAGCACCATACAGTGTTGAAAGGTATTTAGCAGTGGGAGGGGCACCCCGCCCTCTACCATACGGAGTTGGAGAGGGAACAGAGACAGTTGTCATCCCAATTCGCCTGATGAGAACCTTTGGAAAGTTCGAAACGCGTCGCGAGAGTGTGCCTGGATGACACGGGACCGTAAAAATGAGTACAGCTGCCATCATTTGAAAGGTGGGTGATGTAGCAGAGCCTTGGAAAATTTTCTCTTCATGCCCAAATAGGCGTCGAGTTGGTCAAAATGGCCTCCATCATTGGTGTGAGTGATGTTGAAGAGCCGCATAATTTTTTCTCCGTCCCCTGTGACGTCGAGTGTCTCCTTATGTCCAAATAGACGGGAGTTATATATGTCCAAATAGACGGGAGTTATATGCCCCTCACCACATCTGCCTAAAACCTAACCTTCGTTTTTTTATAAAATTAAACCCTCGTTAATATAGCCCTCTTGATTTGAACCCTGGCAATTTTAGCCCTCTATTTTATTTTTTAATAATGATATATATCTGGTCTCGTCCAGTAGCCGTCTTTAGTGGTCAGCGGTTGGGTGGAGAGTGCATAACCATTTCCGATTCCTTCGGGGATCGGATCTTGGATCGATTTCCCCTAACACGCCAGGTCCTCCAACTCTGAGCTTCAGATGGTGATGGATGGGGCTTTGTTTATATATGGTTATTGAATTTTAAAATTAAAAACAAATGTGTTGATAGTGAAAAAACGATTTATGAAGCACCATACAGTGTTGATAGGCATTTAAAAATAAATGTATTGAGGTTGAAAAAACGATTTATGAAGCACCATACAGTGTTGAAAGGTATTTAGCAGTGGGAGGGGCACCCCGCCCTCTACCATACGGAGTTGGAGAGGGAACAGAGACAGTTGTCATCCCAATTCGCCTGATGAGAACCTTTGGAAAGTTCGAAACGCGTCGCGAGAGTGTGCCTGGATGACACGGGACCGTAAAAATGAGTACAGCTGCCATCATTTGAAAGGTGGGTGATGTAGCAGAGCCTTGGAAAATTTTCTCTTCATGCCCAAATAGGCGTCGAGTTGGTCAAAATGGCCTCCATCATTGGTGTGAGTGATGTTGAAGAGCCGCATAATTTTTTCTCCGTCCCCTGTGACGTCGAGTGTCTCCTTATGTCCAAATAGACGGGAGTTATATATGTCCAAATAGACGGGAGTTATATGCCCCTCACCACATCTGCCTAAAACCTAACCTTCGTTTTTTTATAAAATTAAACCCTCGTTAATATAGCCCTCTTGATTTGAACCCTGGCAATTTTAGCCCTCTATTTTATTTTTTAATAATGATATATATCTGGTCTCGTCCAGTAGCCGTCTTTAGTGGTCAGCGGTTGGGTGGAGAGTGCATAACCATTTCCGATTCCTTCGGGGATCGGATCTTGGATCGATTTCCCCTAACACGCCAGGTCCTCCAACTCTGAGCTTCAGATGGTGATGGATGGGGCTTTGTTTATATATGGTTATTGAATTTTAAAATTAAAAACAAATGTGTTGATAGTGAAAAAACGATTTATGAAGCACCATACAGTGTTGATAGGCATTTAAAAATAAATGTATTGAGGTTGAAAAAACGATTTATGAAGCACCATACAGTGTTGAAAGGTATTTAGCAGTGGGAGGGGCACCCCGCCCTCTACCATACGGAGTTGGAGAGGGAACAGAGACAGTTGTCATCCCAATTCGCCTGATGAGAACCTTTGGAAAGTTCGAAACGCGTCGCGAGAGTGTGCCTGGATGACACGGGACCGTAAAAATGAGTACAGCTGCCATCATTTGAAAGGTGGGTGATGTAGCAGAGCCTTGGAAAATTTTCTCTTCATGCCCAAATAGGCGTCGAGTTGGTCAAAATGGCCTCCATCATTGGTGTGAGTGATGTTGAAGAGCCGCATAATTTTTTCTCCGTCCCCTGTGACGTCGAGTGTCTCCTTATGTCCAAATAGACGGGAGTTATATATGTCCAAATAGACGGGAGTTATATGCCCCTCACCACATCTGCCTAAAACCTAACCTTCGTTTTTTTATAAAATTAAACCCTCGTTAATATAGCCCTCTTGATTTGAACCCTGGCAATTTTAGCCCTCTATTTTATTTTTTAATAATGATATATATCTGGTCTCGTCCAGTAGCCGTCTTTAGTGGTCAGCGGTTGGGTGGAGAGTGCATAACCATTTCCGATTCCTTCGGGGATCGGATCTTGGATCGATTTCCCCTAACACGCCAGGTCCTCCAACTCTGAGCTTCAGATGGTGATGGATGGGGCTTTGTTTATATATGGTTATTGAATTTTAAAATTAAAAACAAATGTGTTGATAGTGAAAAAACGATTTATGAAGCACCATACAGTGTTGATAGGCATTTAAAAATAAATGTATTGAGGTTGAAAAAACGATTTATGAAGCACCATACAGTGTTGAAAGGTATTTAGCAGTGGGAGGGGCACCCCGCCCTCTACCATACGGAGTTGGAGAGGGAACAGAGACAGTTGTCATCCCAATTCGCCTGATGAGAACCTTTGGAAAGTTCGAAACGCGTCGCGAGAGTGTGCCTGGATGACACGGGACCGTAAAAATGAGTACAGCTGCCATCATTTGAAAGGTGGGTGATGTAGCAGAGCCTTGGAAAATTTTCTCTTCATGCCCAAATAGGCGTCGAGTTGGTCAAAATGGCCTCCATCATTGGTGTGAGTGATGTTGAAGAGCCGCATAATTTTTTCTCCGTCCCCTGTGACGTCGAGTGTCTCCTTATGTCCAAATAGACGGGAGTTATATATGTCCAAATAGACGGGAGTTATATGCCCCTCACCACATCTGCCTAAAACCTAACCTTCGTTTTTTTATAAAATTAAACCCTCGTTAATATAGCCCTCTTGATTTGAACCCTGGCAATTTTAGCCCTCTATTTTATTTTTTAATAATGATATATATCTGGTCTCGTCCAGTAGCCGTCTTTAGTGGTCAGCGGTTGGGTGGAGAGTGCATAACCATTTCCGATTCCTTCGGGGATCGGATCTTGGATCGATTTCCCCTAACACGCCAGGTCCTCCAACTCTGAGCTTCAGATGGTGATGGATGGGGCTTTGTTTATATATGGTTATTGAATTTTAAAATTAAAAACAAATGTGTTGATAGTGAAAAAACGATTTATGAAGCACCATACAGTGTTGATAGGCATTTAAAAATAAATGTATTGAGGTTGAAAAAACGATTTATGAAGCACCATACAGTGTTGAAAGGTATTTAGCAGTGGGAGGGGCACCCCGCCCTCTACCATACGGAGTTGGAGAGGGAACAGAGACAGTTGTCATCCCAATTCGCCTGATGAGAACCTTTGGAAAGTTCGAAACGCGTCGCGAGAGTGTGCCTGGATGACACGGGACCGTAAAAATGAGTACAGCTGCCATCATTTGAAAGGTGGGTGATGTAGCAGAGCCTTGGAAAATTTTCTCTTCATGCCCAAATAGGCGTCGAGTTGGTCAAAATGGCCTCCATCATTGGTGTGAGTGATGTTGAAGAGCCGCATAATTTTTTCTCCGTCCCCTGTGACGTCGAGTGTCTCCTTATGTCCAAATAGACGGGAGTTATATATGTCCAAATAGACGGGAGTTATATGCCCCTCACCACATCTGCCTAAAACCTAACCTTCGTTTTTTTATAAAATTAAACCCTCGTTAATATAGCCCTCTTGATTTGAACCCTGGCAATTTTAGCCCTCTATTTTATTTTTTAATAATGATATATATCTGGTCTCGTCCAGTAGCCGTCTTTAGTGGTCAGCGGTTGGGTGGAGAGTGCATAACCATTTCCGATTCCTTCGGGGATCGGATCTTGGATCGATTTCCCCTAACACGCCAGGTCCTCCAACTCTGAGCTTCAGATGGTGATGGATGGGGCTTTGTTTATATATGGTTATTGAATTTTAAAATTAAAAACAAATGTGTTGATAGTGAAAAAACGATTTATGAAGCACCATACAGTGTTGATAGGCATTTAAAAATAAATGTATTGAGGTTGAAAAAACGATTTATGAAGCACCATACAGTGTTGAAAGGTATTTAGCAGTGGGAGGGGCACCCCGCCCTCTACCATACGGAGTTGGAGAGGGAACAGAGACAGTTGTCATCCCAATTCGCCTGATGAGAACCTTTGGAAAGTTCGAAACGCGTCGCGAGAGTGTGCCTGGATGACACGGGACCGTAAAAATGAGTACAGCTGCCATCATTTGAAAGGTGGGTGATGTAGCAGAGCCTTGGAAAATTTTCTCTTCATGCCCAAATAGGCGTCGAGTTGGTCAAAATGGCCTCCATCATTGGTGTGAGTGATGTTGAAGAGCCGCATAATTTTTTCTCCGTCCCCTGTGACGTCGAGTGTCTCCTTATGTCCAAATAGACGGGAGTTATATATGTCCAAATAGACGGGAGTTATATGCCCCTCACCACATCTGCCTAAAACCTAACCTTCGTTTTTTTATAAAATTAAACCCTCGTTAATATAGCCCTCTTGATTTGAACCCTGGCAATTTTAGCCCTCTATTTTATTTTTTAATAATGATATATATCTGGTCTCGTCCAGTAGCCGTCTTTAGTGGTCAGCGGTTGGGTGGAGAGTGCATAACCATTTCCGATTCCTTCGGGGATCGGATCTTGGATCGATTTCCCCTAACACGCCAGGTCCTCCAACTCTGAGCTTCAGATGGTGATGGATGGGGCTTTGTTTATATATGGTTATTGAATTTTAAAATTAAAAACAAATGTGTTGATAGTGAAAAAACGATTTATGAAGCACCATACAGTGTTGATAGGCATTTAAAAATAAATGTATTGAGGTTGAAAAAACGATTTATGAAGCACCATACAGTGTTGAAAGGTATTTAGCAGTGGGAGGGGCACCCCGCCCTCTACCATACGGAGTTGGAGAGGGAACAGAGACAGTTGTCATCCCAATTCGCCTGATGAGAACCTTTGGAAAGTTCGAAACGCGTCGCGAGAGTGTGCCTGGATGACACGGGACCGTAAAAATGAGTACAGCTGCCATCATTTGAAAGGTGGGTGATGTAGCAGAGCCTTGGAAAATTTTCTCTTCATGCCCAAATAGGCGTCGAGTTGGTCAAAATGGCCTCCATCATTGGTGTGAGTGATGTTGAAGAGCCGCATAATTTTTTCTCCGTCCCCTGTGACGTCGAGTGTCTCCTTATGTCCAAATAGACGGGAGTTATATATGTCCAAATAGACGGGAGTTATATGCCCCTCACCACATCTGCCTAAAACCTAACCTTCGTTTTTTTATAAAATTAAACCCTCGTTAATATAGCCCTCTTGATTTGAACCCTGGCAATTTTAGCCCTCTATTTTATTTTTTAATAATGATATATATCTGGTCTCGTCCAGTAGCCGTCTTTAGTGGTCAGCGGTTGGGTGGAGAGTGCATAACCATTTCCGATTCCTTCGGGGATCGGATCTTGGATCGATTTCCCCTAACACGCCAGGTCCTCCAACTCTGAGCTTCAGATGGTGATGGATGGGGCTTTGTTTATATATGGTTATTGAATTTTAAAATTAAAAACAAATGTGTTGATAGTGAAAAAACGATTTATGAAGCACCATACAGTGTTGATAGGCATTTAAAAATAAATGTATTGAGGTTGAAAAAACGATTTATGAAGCACCATACAGTGTTGAAAGGTATTTAGCAGTGGGAGGGGCACCCCGCCCTCTACCATACGGAGTTGGAGAGGGAACAGAGACAGTTGTCATCCCAATTCGCCTGATGAGAACCTTTGGAAAGTTCGAAACGCGTCGCGAGAGTGTGCCTGGATGACACGGGACCGTAAAAATGAGTACAGCTGCCATCATTTGAAAGGTGGGTGATGTAGCAGAGCCTTGGAAAATTTTCTCTTCATGCCCAAATAGGCGTCGAGTTGGTCAAAATGGCCTCCATCATTGGTGTGAGTGATGTTGAAGAGCCGCATAATTTTTTCTCCGTCCCCTGTGACGTCGAGTGTCTCCTTATGTCCAAATAGACGGGAGTTATATATGTCCAAATAGACGGGAGTTATATGCCCCTCACCACATCTGCCTAAAACCTAACCTTCGTTTTTTTATAAAATTAAACCCTCGTTAATATAGCCCTCTTGATTTGAACCCTGGCAATTTTAGCCCTCTATTTTATTTTTTAATAATGATATATATCTGGTCTCGTCCAGTAGCCGTCTTTAGTGGTCAGCGGTTGGGTGGAGAGTGCATAACCATTTCCGATTCCTTCGGGGATCGGATCTTGGATCGATTTCCCCTAACACGCCAGGTCCTCCAACTCTGAGCTTCAGATGGTGATGGATGGGGCTTTGTTTATATATGGTTATTGAATTTTAAAATTAAAAACAAATGTGTTGATAGTGAAAAAACGATTTATGAAGCACCATACAGTGTTGATAGGCATTTAAAAATAAATGTATTGAGGTTGAAAAAACGATTTATGAAGCACCATACAGTGTTGAAAGGTATTTAGCAGTGGGAGGGGCACCCCGCCCTCTACCATACGGAGTTGGAGAGGGAACAGAGACAGTTGTCATCCCAATTCGCCTGATGAGAACCTTTGGAAAGTTCGAAACGCGTCGCGAGAGTGTGCCTGGATGACACGGGACCGTAAAAATGAGTACAGCTGCCATCATTTGAAAGGTGGGTGATGTAGCAGAGCCTTGGAAAATTTTCTCTTCATGCCCAAATAGGCGTCGAGTTGGTCAAAATGGCCTCCATCATTGGTGTGAGTGATGTTGAAGAGCCGCATAATTTTTTCTCCGTCCCCTGTGACGTCGAGTGTCTCCTTATGTCCAAATAGACGGGAGTTATATATGTCCAAATAGACGGGAGTTATATGCCCCTCACCACATCTGCCTAAAACCTAACCTTCGTTTTTTTATAAAATTAAACCCTCGTTAATATAGCCCTCTTGATTTGAACCCTGGCAATTTTAGCCCTCTATTTTATTTTTTAATAATGATATATATCTGGTCTCGTCCAGTAGCCGTCTTTAGTGGTCAGCGGTTGGGTGGAGAGTGCATAACCATTTCCGATTCCTTCGGGGATCGGATCTTGGATCGATTTCCCCTAACACGCCAGGTCCTCCAACTCTGAGCTTCAGATGGTGATGGATGGGGCTTTGTTTATATATGGTTATTGAATTTTAAAATTAAAAACAAATGTGTTGATAGTGAAAAAACGATTTATGAAGCACCATACAGTGTTGATAGGCATTTAAAAATAAATGTATTGAGGTTGAAAAAACGATTTATGAAGCACCATACAGTGTTGAAAGGTATTTAGCAGTGGGAGGGGCACCCCGCCCTCTACCATACGGAGTTGGAGAGGGAACAGAGACAGTTGTCATCCCAATTCGCCTGATGAGAACCTTTGGAAAGTTCGAAACGCGTCGCGAGAGTGTGCCTGGATGACACGGGACCGTAAAAATGAGTACAGCTGCCATCATTTGAAAGGTGGGTGATGTAGCAGAGCCTTGGAAAATTTTCTCTTCATGCCCAAATAGGCGTCGAGTTGGTCAAAATGGCCTCCATCATTGGTGTGAGTGATGTTGAAGAGCCGCATAATTTTTTCTCCGTCCCCTGTGACGTCGAGTGTCTCCTTATGTCCAAATAGACGGGAGTTATATATGTCCAAATAGACGGGAGTTATATGCCCCTCACCACATCTGCCTAAAACCTAACCTTCGTTTTTTTATAAAATTAAACCCTCGTTAATATAGCCCTCTTGATTTGAACCCTGGCAATTTTAGCCCTCTATTTTATTTTTTAATAATGATATATATCTGGTCTCGTCCAGTAGCCGTCTTTAGTGGTCAGCGGTTGGGTGGAGAGTGCATAACCATTTCCGATTCCTTCGGGGATCGGATCTTGGATCGATTTCCCCTAACACGCCAGGTCCTCCAACTCTGAGCTTCAGATGGTGATGGATGGGGCTTTGTTTATATATGGTTATTGAATTTTAAAATTAAAAACAAATGTGTTGATAGTGAAAAAACGATTTATGAAGCACCATACAGTGTTGATAGGCATTTAAAAATAAATGTATTGAGGTTGAAAAAACGATTTATGAAGCACCATACAGTGTTGAAAGGTATTTAGCAGTGGGAGGGGCACCCCGCCCTCTACCATACGGAGTTGGAGAGGGAACAGAGACAGTTGTCATCCCAATTCGCCTGATGAGAACCTTTGGAAAGTTCGAAACGCGTCGCGAGAGTGTGCCTGGATGACACGGGACCGTAAAAATGAGTACAGCTGCCATCATTTGAAAGGTGGGTGATGTAGCAGAGCCTTGGAAAATTTTCTCTTCATGCCCAAATAGGCGTCGAGTTGGTCAAAATGGCCTCCATCATTGGTGTGAGTGATGTTGAAGAGCCGCATAATTTTTTCTCCGTCCCCTGTGACGTCGAGTGTCTCCTTATGTCCAAATAGACGGGAGTTATATATGTCCAAATAGACGGGAGTTATATGCCCCTCACCACATCTGCCTAAAACCTAACCTTCGTTTTTTTATAAAATTAAACCCTCGTTAATATAGCCCTCTTGATTTGAACCCTGGCAATTTTAGCCCTCTATTTTATTTTTTAATAATGATATATATCTGGTCTCGTCCAGTAGCCGTCTTTAGTGGTCAGCGGTTGGGTGGAGAGTGCATAACCATTTCCGATTCCTTCGGGGATCGGATCTTGGATCGATTTCCCCTAACACGCCAGGTCCTCCAACTCTGAGCTTCAGATGGTGATGGATGGGGCTTTGTTTATATATGGTTATTGAATTTTAAAATTAAAAACAAATGTGTTGATAGTGAAAAAACGATTTATGAAGCACCATACAGTGTTGATAGGCATTTAAAAATAAATGTATTGAGGTTGAAAAAACGATTTATGAAGCACCATACAGTGTTGAAAGGTATTTAGCAGTGGGAGGGGCACCCCGCCCTCTACCATACGGAGTTGGAGAGGGAACAGAGACAGTTGTCATCCCAATTCGCCTGATGAGAACCTTTGGAAAGTTCGAAACGCGTCGCGAGAGTGTGCCTGGATGACACGGGACCGTAAAAATGAGTACAGCTGCCATCATTTGAAAGGTGGGTGATGTAGCAGAGCCTTGGAAAATTTTCTCTTCATGCCCAAATAGGCGTCGAGTTGGTCAAAATGGCCTCCATCATTGGTGTGAGTGATGTTGAAGAGCCGCATAATTTTTTCTCCGTCCCCTGTGACGTCGAGTGTCTCCTTATGTCCAAATAGACGGGAGTTATATATGTCCAAATAGACGGGAGTTATATGCCCCTCACCACATCTGCCTAAAACCTAACCTTCGTTTTTTTATAAAATTAAACCCTCGTTAATATAGCCCTCTTGATTTGAACCCTGGCAATTTTAGCCCTCTATTTTATTTTTTAATAATGATATATATCTGGTCTCGTCCAGTAGCCGTCTTTAGTGGTCAGCGGTTGGGTGGAGAGTGCATAACCATTTCCGATTCCTTCGGGGATCGGATCTTGGATCGATTTCCCCTAACACGCCAGGTCCTCCAACTCTGAGCTTCAGATGGTGATGGATGGGGCTTTGTTTATATATGGTTATTGAATTTTAAAATTAAAAACAAATGTGTTGATAGTGAAAAAACGATTTATGAAGCACCATACAGTGTTGATAGGCATTTAAAAATAAATGTATTGAGGTTGAAAAAACGATTTATGAAGCACCATACAGTGTTGAAAGGTATTTAGCAGTGGGAGGGGCACCCCGCCCTCTACCATACGGAGTTGGAGAGGGAACAGAGACAGTTGTCATCCCAATTCGCCTGATGAGAACCTTTGGAAAGTTCGAAACGCGTCGCGAGAGTGTGCCTGGATGACACGGGACCGTAAAAATGAGTACAGCTGCCATCATTTGAAAGGTGGGTGATGTAGCAGAGCCTTGGAAAATTTTCTCTTCATGCCCAAATAGGCGTCGAGTTGGTCAAAATGGCCTCCATCATTGGTGTGAGTGATGTTGAAGAGCCGCATAATTTTTTCTCCGTCCCCTGTGACGTCGAGTGTCTCCTTATGTCCAAATAGACGGGAGTTATATATGTCCAAATAGACGGGAGTTATATGCCCCTCACCACATCTGCCTAAAACCTAACCTTCGTTTTTTTATAAAATTAAACCCTCGTTAATATAGCCCTCTTGATTTGAACCCTGGCAATTTTAGCCCTCTATTTTATTTTTTAATAATGATATATATCTGGTCTCGTCCAGTAGCCGTCTTTAGTGGTCAGCGGTTGGGTGGAGAGTGCATAACCATTTCCGATTCCTTCGGGGATCGGATCTTGGATCGATTTCCCCTAACACGCCAGGTCCTCCAACTCTGAGCTTCAGATGGTGATGGATGGGGCTTTGTTTATATATGGTTATTGAATTTTAAAATTAAAAACAAATGTGTTGATAGTGAAAAAACGATTTATGAAGCACCATACAGTGTTGATAGGCATTTAAAAATAAATGTATTGAGGTTGAAAAAACGATTTATGAAGCACCATACAGTGTTGAAAGGTATTTAGCAGTGGGAGGGGCACCCCGCCCTCTACCATACGGAGTTGGAGAGGGAACAGAGACAGTTGTCATCCCAATTCGCCTGATGAGAACCTTTGGAAAGTTCGAAACGCGTCGCGAGAGTGTGCCTGGATGACACGGGACCGTAAAAATGAGTACAGCTGCCATCATTTGAAAGGTGGGTGATGTAGCAGAGCCTTGGAAAATTTTCTCTTCATGCCCAAATAGGCGTCGAGTTGGTCAAAATGGCCTCCATCATTGGTGTGAGTGATGTTGAAGAGCCGCATAATTTTTTCTCCGTCCCCTGTGACGTCGAGTGTCTCCTTATGTCCAAATAGACGGGAGTTATATATGTCCAAATAGACGGGAGTTATATGCCCCTCACCACATCTGCCTAAAACCTAACCTTCGTTTTTTTATAAAATTAAACCCTCGTTAATATAGCCCTCTTGATTTGAACCCTGGCAATTTTAGCCCTCTATTTTATTTTTTAATAATGATATATATCTGGTCTCGTCCAGTAGCCGTCTTTAGTGGTCAGCGGTTGGGTGGAGAGTGCATAACCATTTCCGATTCCTTCGGGGATCGGATCTTGGATCGATTTCCCCTAACACGCCAGGTCCTCCAACTCTGAGCTTCAGATGGTGATGGATGGGGCTTTGTTTATATATGGTTATTGAATTTTAAAATTAAAAACAAATGTGTTGATAGTGAAAAAACGATTTATGAAGCACCATACAGTGTTGATAGGCATTTAAAAATAAATGTATTGAGGTTGAAAAAACGATTTATGAAGCACCATACAGTGTTGAAAGGTATTTAGCAGTGGGAGGGGCACCCCGCCCTCTACCATACGGAGTTGGAGAGGGAACAGAGACAGTTGTCATCCCAATTCGCCTGATGAGAACCTTTGGAAAGTTCGAAACGCGTCGCGAGAGTGTGCCTGGATGACACGGGACCGTAAAAATGAGTACAGCTGCCATCATTTGAAAGGTGGGTGATGTAGCAGAGCCTTGGAAAATTTTCTCTTCATGCCCAAATAGGCGTCGAGTTGGTCAAAATGGCCTCCATCATTGGTGTGAGTGATGTTGAAGAGCCGCATAATTTTTTCTCCGTCCCCTGTGACGTCGAGTGTCTCCTTATGTCCAAATAGACGGGAGTTATATATGTCCAAATAGACGGGAGTTATATGCCCCTCACCACATCTGCCTAAAACCTAACCTTCGTTTTTTTATAAAATTAAACCCTCGTTAATATAGCCCTCTTGATTTGAACCCTGGCAATTTTAGCCCTCTATTTTATTTTTTAATAATGATATATATCTGGTCTCGTCCAGTAGCCGTCTTTAGTGGTCAGCGGTTGGGTGGAGAGTGCATAACCATTTCCGATTCCTTCGGGGATCGGATCTTGG
The DNA here is from genome assembly GCF_949357685.1 of Gobio gobio. Lineage (NCBI taxonomy): Eukaryota > Metazoa > Chordata > Actinopteri > Cypriniformes > Gobionidae > Gobio > Gobio gobio. The sequence continues at coordinate 42,720 of NW_027645588.1, read as the reverse complement.
ATCGATTTCCCCTAACACGCCAGGTCCTCCAACTCTGAGCTTCAGATGGTGATGGATGGGGCTTTGTTTATATATGGTTATTGAATTTTAAAATTAAAAACAAATGTGTTGATAGTGAAAAAACGATTTATGAAGCACCATACAGTGTTGATAGGCATTTAAAAATAAATGTATTGAGGTTGAAAAAACGATTTATGAAGCACCATACAGTGTTGAAAGGTATTTAGCAGTGGGAGGGGCACCCCGCCCTCTACCATACGGAGTTGGAGAGGGAACAGAGACAGTTGTCATCCCAATTCGCCTGATGAGAACCTTTGGAAAGTTCGAAACGCGTCGCGAGAGTGTGCCTGGATGACACGGGACCGTAAAAATGAGTACAGCTGCCATCATTTGAAAGGTGGGTGATGTAGCAGAGCCTTGGAAAATTTTCTCTTCATGCCCAAATAGGCGTCGAGTTGGTCAAAATGGCCTCCATCATTGGTGTGAGTGATGTTGAAGAGCCGCATAATTTTTTCTCCGTCCCCTGTGACGTCGAGTGTCTCCTTATGTCCAAATAGACGGGAGTTATATATGTCCAAATAGACGGGAGTTATATGCCCCTCACCACATCTGCCTAAAACCTAACCTTCGTTTTTTTATAAAATTAAACCCTCGTTAATATAGCCCTCTTGATTTGAACCCTGGCAATTTTAGCCCTCTATTTTATTTTTTAATAATGATATATATCTGGTCTCGTCCAGTAGCCGTCTTTAGTGGTCAGCGGTTGGGTGGAGAGTGCATAACCATTTCCGATTCCTTCGGGGATCGGATCTTGGATCGATTTCCCCTAACACGCCAGGTCCTCCAACTCTGAGCTTCAGATGGTGATGGATGGGGCTTTGTTTATATATGGTTATTGAATTTTAAAATTAAAAACAAATGTGTTGATAGTGAAAAAACGATTTATGAAGCACCATACAGTGTTGATAGGCATTTAAAAATAAATGTATTGAGGTTGAAAAAACGATTTATGAAGCACCATACAGTGTTGAAAGGTATTTAGCAGTGGGAGGGGCACCCCGCCCTCTACCATACGGAGTTGGAGAGGGAACAGAGACAGTTGTCATCCCAATTCGCCTGATGAGAACCTTTGGAAAGTTCGAAACGCGTCGCGAGAGTGTGCCTGGATGACACGGGACCGTAAAAATGAGTACAGCTGCCATCATTTGAAAGGTGGGTGATGTAGCAGAGCCTTGGAAAATTTTCTCTTCATGCCCAAATAGGCGTCGAGTTGGTCAAAATGGCCTCCATCATTGGTGTGAGTGATGTTGAAGAGCCGCATAATTTTTTCTCCGTCCCCTGTGACGTCGAGTGTCTCCTTATGTCCAAATAGACGGGAGTTATATATGTCCAAATAGACGGGAGTTATATGCCCCTCACCACATCTGCCTAAAACCTAACCTTCGTTTTTTTATAAAATTAAACCCTCGTTAATATAGCCCTCTTGATTTGAACCCTGGCAATTTTAGCCCTCTATTTTATTTTTTAATAATGATATATATCTGGTCTCGTCCAGTAGCCGTCTTTAGTGGTCAGCGGTTGGGTGGAGAGTGCATAACCATTTCCGATTCCTTCGGGGATCGGATCTTGGATCGATTTCCCCTAACACGCCAGGTCCTCCAACTCTGAGCTTCAGATGGTGATGGATGGGGCTTTGTTTATATATGGTTATTGAATTTTAAAATTAAAAACAAATGTGTTGATAGTGAAAAAACGATTTATGAAGCACCATACAGTGTTGATAGGCATTTAAAAATAAATGTATTGAGGTTGAAAAAACGATTTATGAAGCACCATACAGTGTTGAAAGGTATTTAGCAGTGGGAGGGGCACCCCGCCCTCTACCATACGGAGTTGGAGAGGGAACAGAGACAGTTGTCATCCCAATTCGCCTGATGAGAACCTTTGGAAAGTTCGAAACGCGTCGCGAGAGTGTGCCTGGATGACACGGGACCGTAAAAATGAGTACAGCTGCCATCATTTGAAAGGTGGGTGATGTAGCAGAGCCTTGGAAAATTTTCTCTTCATGCCCAAATAGGCGTCGAGTTGGTCAAAATGGCCTCCATCATTGGTGTGAGTGATGTTGAAGAGCCGCATAATTTTTTCTCCGTCCCCTGTGACGTCGAGTGTCTCCTTATGTCCAAATAGACGGGAGTTATATATGTCCAAATAGACGGGAGTTATATGCCCCTCACCACATCTGCCTAAAACCTAACCTTCGTTTTTTTATAAAATTAAACCCTCGTTAATATAGCCCTCTTGATTTGAACCCTGGCAATTTTAGCCCTCTATTTTATTTTTTAATAATGATATATATCTGGTCTCGTCCAGTAGCCGTCTTTAGTGGTCAGCGGTTGGGTGGAGAGTGCATAACCATTTCCGATTCCTTCGGGGATCGGATCTTGGATCGATTTCCCCTAACACGCCAGGTCCTCCAACTCTGAGCTTCAGATGGTGATGGATGGGGCTTTGTTTATATATGGTTATTGAATTTTAAAATTAAAAACAAATGTGTTGATAGTGAAAAAACGATTTATGAAGCACCATACAGTGTTGATAGGCATTTAAAAATAAATGTATTGAGGTTGAAAAAACGATTTATGAAGCACCATACAGTGTTGAAAGGTATTTAGCAGTGGGAGGGGCACCCCGCCCTCTACCATACGGAGTTGGAGAGGGAACAGAGACAGTTGTCATCCCAATTCGCCTGATGAGAACCTTTGGAAAGTTCGAAACGCGTCGCGAGAGTGTGCCTGGATGACACGGGACCGTAAAAATGAGTACAGCTGCCATCATTTGAAAGGTGGGTGATGTAGCAGAGCCTTGGAAAATTTTCTCTTCATGCCCAAATAGGCGTCGAGTTGGTCAAAATGGCCTCCATCATTGGTGTGAGTGATGTTGAAGAGCCGCATAATTTTTTCTCCGTCCCCTGTGACGTCGAGTGTCTCCTTATGTCCAAATAGACGGGAGTTATATATGTCCAAATAGACGGGAGTTATATGCCCCTCACCACATCTGCCTAAAACCTAACCTTCGTTTTTTTATAAAATTAAACCCTCGTTAATATAGCCCTCTTGATTTGAACCCTGGCAATTTTAGCCCTCTATTTTATTTTTTAATAATGATATATATCTGGTCTCGTCCAGTAGCCGTCTTTAGTGGTCAGCGGTTGGGTGGAGAGTGCATAACCATTTCCGATTCCTTCGGGGATCGGATCTTGGATCGATTTCCCCTAACACGCCAGGTCCTCCAACTCTGAGCTTCAGATGGTGATGGATGGGGCTTTGTTTATATATGGTTATTGAATTTTAAAATTAAAAACAAATGTGTTGATAGTGAAAAAACGATTTATGAAGCACCATACAGTGTTGATAGGCATTTAAAAATAAATGTATTGAGGTTGAAAAAACGATTTATGAAGCACCATACAGTGTTGAAAGGTATTTAGCAGTGGGAGGGGCACCCCGCCCTCTACCATACGGAGTTGGAGAGGGAACAGAGACAGTTGTCATCCCAATTCGCCTGATGAGAACCTTTGGAAAGTTCGAAACGCGTCGCGAGAGTGTGCCTGGATGACACGGGACCGTAAAAATGAGTACAGCTGCCATCATTTGAAAGGTGGGTGATGTAGCAGAGCCTTGGAAAATTTTCTCTTCATGCCCAAATAGGCGTCGAGTTGGTCAAAATGGCCTCCATCATTGGTGTGAGTGATGTTGAAGAGCCGCATAATTTTTTCTCCGTCCCCTGTGACGTCGAGTGTCTCCTTATGTCCAAATAGACGGGAGTTATATATGTCCAAATAGACGGGAGTTATATGCCCCTCACCACATCTGCCTAAAACCTAACCTTCGTTTTTTTATAAAATTAAACCCTCGTTAATATAGCCCTCTTGATTTGAACCCTGGCAATTTTAGCCCTCTATTTTATTTTTTAATAATGATATATATCTGGTCTCGTCCAGTAGCCGTCTTTAGTGGTCAGCGGTTGGGTGGAGAGTGCATAACCATTTCCGATTCCTTCGGGGATCGGATCTTGGATCGATTTCCCCTAACACGCCAGGTCCTCCAACTCTGAGCTTCAGATGGTGATGGATGGGGCTTTGTTTATATATGGTTATTGAATTTTAAAATTAAAAACAAATGTGTTGATAGTGAAAAAACGATTTATGAAGCACCATACAGTGTTGATAGGCATTTAAAAATAAATGTATTGAGGTTGAAAAAACGATTTATGAAGCACCATACAGTGTTGAAAGGTATTTAGCAGTGGGAGGGGCACCCCGCCCTCTACCATACGGAGTTGGAGAGGGAACAGAGACAGTTGTCATCCCAATTCGCCTGATGAGAACCTTTGGAAAGTTCGAAACGCGTCGCGAGAGTGTGCCTGGATGACACGGGACCGTAAAAATGAGTACAGCTGCCATCATTTGAAAGGTGGGTGATGTAGCAGAGCCTTGGAAAATTTTCTCTTCATGCCCAAATAGGCGTCGAGTTGGTCAAAATGGCCTCCATCATTGGTGTGAGTGATGTTGAAGAGCCGCATAATTTTTTCTCCGTCCCCTGTGACGTCGAGTGTCTCCTTATGTCCAAATAGACGGGAGTTATATATGTCCAAATAGACGGGAGTTATATGCCCCTCACCACATCTGCCTAAAACCTAACCTTCGTTTTTTTATAAAATTAAACCCTCGTTAATATAGCCCTCTTGATTTGAACCCTGGCAATTTTAGCCCTCTATTTTATTTTTTAATAATGATATATATCTGGTCTCGTCCAGTAGCCGTCTTTAGTGGTCAGCGGTTGGGTGGAGAGTGCATAACCATTTCCGATTCCTTCGGGGATCGGATCTTGGATCGATTTCCCCTAACACGCCAGGTCCTCCAACTCTGAGCTTCAGATGGTGATGGATGGGGCTTTGTTTATATATGGTTATTGAATTTTAAAATTAAAAACAAATGTGTTGATAGTGAAAAAACGATTTATGAAGCACCATACAGTGTTGATAGGCATTTAAAAATAAATGTATTGAGGTTGAAAAAACGATTTATGAAGCACCATACAGTGTTGAAAGGTATTTAGCAGTGGGAGGGGCACCCCGCCCTCTACCATACGGAGTTGGAGAGGGAACAGAGACAGTTGTCATCCCAATTCGCCTGATGAGAACCTTTGGAAAGTTCGAAACGCGTCGCGAGAGTGTGCCTGGATGACACGGGACCGTAAAAATGAGTACAGCTGCCATCATTTGAAAGGTGGGTGATGTAGCAGAGCCTTGGAAAATTTTCTCTTCATGCCCAAATAGGCGTCGAGTTGGTCAAAATGGCCTCCATCATTGGTGTGAGTGATGTTGAAGAGCCGCATAATTTTTTCTCCGTCCCCTGTGACGTCGAGTGTCTCCTTATGTCCAAATAGACGGGAGTTATATATGTCCAAATAGACGGGAGTTATATGCCCCTCACCACATCTGCCTAAAACCTAACCTTCGTTTTTTTATAAAATTAAACCCTCGTTAATATAGCCCTCTTGATTTGAACCCTGGCAATTTTAGCCCTCTATTTTATTTTTTAATAATGATATATATCTGGTCTCGTCCAGTAGCCGTCTTTAGTGGTCAGCGGTTGGGTGGAGAGTGCATAACCATTTCCGATTCCTTCGGGGATCGGATCTTGGATCGATTTCCCCTAACACGCCAGGTCCTCCAACTCTGAGCTTCAGATGGTGATGGATGGGGCTTTGTTTATATATGGTTATTGAATTTTAAAATTAAAAACAAATGTGTTGATAGTGAAAAAACGATTTATGAAGCACCATACAGTGTTGATAGGCATTTAAAAATAAATGTATTGAGGTTGAAAAAACGATTTATGAAGCACCATACAGTGTTGAAAGGTATTTAGCAGTGGGAGGGGCACCCCGCCCTCTACCATACGGAGTTGGAGAGGGAACAGAGACAGTTGTCATCCCAATTCGCCTGATGAGAACCTTTGGAAAGTTCGAAACGCGTCGCGAGAGTGTGCCTGGATGACACGGGACCGTAAAAATGAGTACAGCTGCCATCATTTGAAAGGTGGGTGATGTAGCAGAGCCTTGGAAAATTTTCTCTTCATGCCCAAATAGGCGTCGAGTTGGTCAAAATGGCCTCCATCATTGGTGTGAGTGATGTTGAAGAGCCGCATAATTTTTTCTCCGTCCCCTGTGACGTCGAGTGTCTCCTTATGTCCAAATAGACGGGAGTTATATATGTCCAAATAGACGGGAGTTATATGCCCCTCACCACATCTGCCTAAAACCTAACCTTCGTTTTTTTATAAAATTAAACCCTCGTTAATATAGCCCTCTTGATTTGAACCCTGGCAATTTTAGCCCTCTATTTTATTTTTTAATAATGATATATATCTGGTCTCGTCCAGTAGCCGTCTTTAGTGGTCAGCGGTTGGGTGGAGAGTGCATAACCATTTCCGATTCCTTCGGGGATCGGATCTTGGATCGATTTCCCCTAACACGCCAGGTCCTCCAACTCTGAGCTTCAGATGGTGATGGATGGGGCTTTGTTTATATATGGTTATTGAATTTTAAAATTAAAAACAAATGTGTTGATAGTGAAAAAACGATTTATGAAGCACCATACAGTGTTGATAGGCATTTAAAAATAAATGTATTGAGGTTGAAAAAACGATTTATGAAGCACCATACAGTGTTGAAAGGTATTTAGCAGTGGGAGGGGCACCCCGCCCTCTACCATACGGAGTTGGAGAGGGAACAGAGACAGTTGTCATCCCAATTCGCCTGATGAGAACCTTTGGAAAGTTCGAAACGCGTCGCGAGAGTGTGCCTGGATGACACGGGACCGTAAAAATGAGTACAGCTGCCATCATTTGAAAGGTGGGTGATGTAGCAGAGCCTTGGAAAATTTTCTCTTCATGCCCAAATAGGCGTCGAGTTGGTCAAAATGGCCTCCATCATTGGTGTGAGTGATGTTGAAGAGCCGCATAATTTTTTCTCCGTCCCCTGTGACGTCGAGTGTCTCCTTATGTCCAAATAGACGGGAGTTATATATGTCCAAATAGACGGGAGTTATATGCCCCTCACCACATCTGCCTAAAACCTAACCTTCGTTTTTTTATAAAATTAAACCCTCGTTAATATAGCCCTCTTGATTTGAACCCTGGCAATTTTAGCCCTCTATTTTATTTTTTAATAATGATATATATCTGGTCTCGTCCAGTAGCCGTCTTTAGTGGTCAGCGGTTGGGTGGAGAGTGCATAACCATTTCCGATTCCTTCGGGGATCGGATCTTGGATCGATTTCCCCTGGCAATTTTAGCCCTCTATTTTAATTTTTTAATAATGATATATATCTGGTCTCGTCCAGTAGCCGTCTTTAGTGGTCAGCGGTTGGGTGGAGAGTGCATAACCATTTCCGATTCCTTCGGGGATCGGATCTTGGATCGATTTCCCCTAACCCTAACCCTAACCCTAACCCTAACCCTAACCCTAACCCTAACCCTAACCCTAACCCTAACCCTAACCCTAACCCTGCCCCTCACCACATCTGCCTAAAACCTAACCTTCGTTTTTTTATAAAATTAAACCCTTGTTAATATAGCCCTCTTGATTTGAACCCTGGCAATTTTAGCCCTCTATTTTATTTTTTAATAATGATATATATCTGGTCTCGTCCAGTAGCCGTCTTTAGTGGTCAGCGGTTGGGTGGAGAGTGCATAACCATTTCCGATTCCTTCGGGGATCGGATCTTGGATCGATTTCCCCTAACACGCCAGGTCCTCCAACTCTGAGCTTCAGATGGTGATGGATGGGGCTTTGTTTATATATGGTTATTAAATTTTAAAATTAAAAACAAATGTGTTGATAGTGAAAAAACGATTTATGAAGCACCATACAGTGTTGATAGGTATTTAAAAATAAATGTATTGAGGTTGAAAAAACGATTTATGAAGCACCATACAGTGTTGAAAGGTATTAGCAGTGGGAGGGGCACCCCGCCCTCTACCATACGGAGTTGGAGAGGGAACAGAGACAGTTGTCATCCCAATTCGCCTGATGAGAACCTTTGGAAAGTTCGAAACGCGTCGCGAGAGTGTGCCTGGATGACACGGGACCGTAAAAATGAGTACAGCTGCCATCATTTGAAAGGTGGGTGATGTAGCAGAGCCTTGGAAAATTTTCTCTTCATGCCCAAATAGGCGTCGAGTTGGTCAAAATGGCCTCCATCATTGATGTGAGTGATGTTGAAGAGCCGCATAATTTTTTCTCCGTCCCCGGTGACGTCGAGTGTCTCCTTATGTCCAAATAGACGGGAGTTATATATGTCCAAATAGACGGGAGTTATATGCCCCTCACCACATCTGCCTAAAACCTAACCTTCGTTTTTTTATAAAATTAAACCCTTGTTAATATAGCCCTCTTGATTTGAACCCTGGCAATTTTAGCCCTCTATTTTATTTTTTAATAATGATATATATCTGGTCTCGTCCAGTAGCCGTCTTTAGTGGTCAGCGGTTGGGTGGAGAGTGCATAACCATTTCCGATTCCTTCGGGGATCGGATCTTGGATCGATTTCCCCTAACACGCCAGGTCCTCCAACTCTGAGCTTCAGATGGTGATGGATGGGGCTTTGTTTATATATGGTTATTAAATTTTAAAATTAAAAACAAATGTGTTGATAGTGAAAAAACGATTTATGAAGCACCATACAGTGTTGATAGGTATTTAAAAATAAATGTATTGAGGTTGAAAAAACGATTTATGAAGCACCATACAGTGTTGAAAGGTATTAGCAGTGGGAGGGGCACCCCGCCCTCTACCATACGGAGTTGGAGAGGGAACAGAGACAGTTGTCATCCCAATTCGCCTGATGAGAACCTTTGGAAAGTTCGAAACGCGTCGCGAGAGTGTGCCTGGATGACACGGGACCGTAAAAATGAGTACAGCTGCCATCATTTGAAAGGTGGGTGATGTAGCAGAGCCTTGGAAAATTTTCTCTTCATGCCCAAATAGGCGTCGAGTTGGTCAAAATGGCCTCCATCATTGATGTGAGTGATGTTGAAGAGCCGCATAATTTTTTCTCCGTCCCCGGTGACGTCGAGTGTCTCCTTATGTCCAAATAGACGGGAGTTATATATGTCCAAATAGACGGGAGTTATATGCCCCTCACCACATCTGCCTAAAACCTAACCTTCGTTTTTTTATAAAATTAAACCCTTGTTAATATAGCCCTCTTGATTTGAACCCTGGCAATTTTAGCCCTCTATTTTATTTTTTAATAATGATATATATCTGGTCTCGTCCAGTAGCCGTCTTTAGTGGTCAGCGGTTGGGTGGAGAGTGCATAACCATTTCCGATTCCTTCGGGGATCGGATCTTGGATCGATTTCCCCTAACACGCCAGGTCCTCCAACTCTGAGCTTCAGATGGTGATGGATGGGGCTTTGTTTATATATGGTTATTAAATTTTAAAATTAAAAACAAATGTGTTGATAGTGAAAAAACGATTTATGAAGCACCATACAGTGTTGATAGGTATTTAAAAATAAATGTATTGAGGTTGAAAAAACGATTTATGAAGCACCATACAGTGTTGAAAGGTATTAGCAGTGGGAGGGGCACCCCGCCCTCTACCATACGGAGTTGGAGAGGGAACAGAGACAGTTGTCATCCCAATTCGCCTGATGAGAACCTTTGGAAAGTTCGAAACGCGTCGCGAGAGTGTGCCTGGATGACACGGGACCGTAAAAATGAGTACAGCTGCCATCATTTGAAAGGTGGGTGATGTAGCAGAGCCTTGGAAAATTTTCTCTTCATGCCCAAATAGGCGTCGAGTTGGTCAAAATGGCCTCCATCATTGATGTGAGTGATGTTGAAGAGCCGCATAATTTTTTCTCCGTCCCCGGTGACGTCGAGTGTCTCCTTATGTCCAAATAGACGGGAGTTATATATGTCCAAATAGACGGGAGTTATATGCCCCTCACCACATCTGCCTAAAACCTAACCTTCGTTTTTTTATAAAATTAAACCCTTGTTAATATAGCCCTCTTGATTTGAACCCTGGCAATTTTAGCCCTCTATTTTATTTTTTAATAATGATATATATCTGGTCTCGTCCAGTAGCCGTCTTTAGTGGTCAGCGGTTGGGTGGAGAGTGCATAACCATTTCCGATTCCTTCGGGGATCGGATCTTGGATCGATTTCCCCTAACACGCCAGGTCCTCCAACTCTGAGCTTCAGATGGTGATGGATGGGGCTTTGTTTATATATGGTTATTAAATTTTAAAATTAAAAACAAATGTGTTGATAGTGAAAAAACGATTTATGAAGCACCATACAGTGTTGATAGGTATTTAAAAATAAATGTATTGAGGTTGAAAAAACGATTTATGAAGCACCATACAGTGTTGAAAGGTATTAGCAGTGGGAGGGGCACCCCGCCCTCTACCATACGGAGTTGGAGAGGGAACAGAGACAGTTGTCATCCCAATTCGCCTGATGAGAACCTTTGGAAAGTTCGAAACGCGTCGCGAGAGTGTGCCTGGATGACACGGGACCGTAAAAATGAGTACAGCTGCCATCATTTGAAAGGTGGGTGATGTAGCAGAGCCTTGGAAAATTTTCTCTTCATGCCCAAATAGGCGTCGAGTTGGTCAAAATGGCCTCCATCATTGGTGTGAGTGATGTTGAAGAGCCGCATAATTTTTTCTCCGTCCCCTGTGACGTCGAGTGTCTCCTTATGTCCAAATAGACGGGAGTTATATATGTCCAAATAGACGGGAGTTATATGCCCCTCACCACATCTGCCTAAAACCTAACCTTCGTTTTTTTATAAAATTAAACCCTTGTTAATATAGCCCTCTTGATTTGAACCCTGGCAATTTTAGCCCTCTATTTTATTTTTTAATAATGATATATATCTGGTCTCGTCCAGTAGCCGTCTTTAGTGGTCAGCGGTTGGGTGGAGAGTGCATAACCATTTCCGATTCCTTCGGGGATCGGATCTTGGATCGATTTCCCCTAACACGCCAGGTCCTCCAACTCTGAGCTTCAGATGGTGATGGATGGGGCTTTGTTTATATATGGTTATTAAATTTTAAAATTAAAAACAAATGTGTTGATAGTGAAAAAACGATTTATGAAGCACCATACAGTGCTGATAGGTATTTAAAAATAAATGTATTGAGGTTGAAAAAACGATTTATGAAGCACCATACAGTGTTGAAAGGTATTTAGCAGTGGGAGGGGCACCCCGCCCTCTACCATACGGAGTTGGAGAGGGAACAGAGACAGTTGTCATCCCAATTCGCCTGATGAGAACCTTTGGAAAGTTCGAAACGCGTCGCGAGAGTGTGCCTGGATGACACGGGACCGTAAAAATGAGTACAGCTGCCATCATTTGAAAGGTGGGTGATGTAGCAGAGCCTTGGAAAATTTTCTCTTCATGCCCAAATAGGCGTCGAGTTGGTCAAAATGGCCTCCATCATTGGTGTGAGTGATGTTGAAGAGCCGCATAATTTTTTCTCCGTCCCCTGTGACGTCGAGTGTCTCCTTATGTCCAAATAGACGGGAGTTATATATGTCCAAATAGACGGGAGTTATATGCCCCTCACCACATCTGCCTAAAACCTAACCTTCGTTTTTTTATAAAATTAAACCCTTGTTAATATAGCCCTCTTGATTTGAACCCTGGCAATTTTAGCCCTCTATTTTATTTTTTAATAATGATATATATCTGGTCTCGTCCAGTAGCCGTCTTTAGTGGTCAGCGGTTGGGTGGAGAGTGCATAACCATTTCCGATTCCTTCGGGGATCGGATCTTGGATCGATTTCCCCTAACACGCCAGGTCCTCCAACTCTGAGCTTCAGATGGTGATGGATGGGGCTTTGTTTATATATGGTTATTAAATTTTAAAATTAAAAACAAATGTGTTGATAGTGAAAAAACGATTTATGAAGCACCATACAGTGCTGATAGGTATTTAAAAATAAATGTATTGAGGTTGAAAAAACGATTTATGAAGCACCATACAGTGTTGAAAGGTATTTAGCAGTGGGAGGGGCACCCCGCCCTCTACCATACGGAGTTGGAGAGGGAACAGAGACAGTTGTCATCCCAATTCGCCTGATGAGAACCTTTGGAAAGTTCGAAACGCGTCGCGAGAGTGTGCCTGGATGACACGGGACCGTAAAAATGAGTACAGCTGCCATCATTTGAAAGGTGGGTGATGTAGCAGAGCCTTGGAAAATTTTCTCTTCATGCCCAAATAGGCGTCGAGTTGGTCAAAATGGCCTCCATCATTGGTGTGAGTGATGTTGAAGAGCCGCATAATTTTTTCTCCGTCCCCTGTGACGTCGAGTGTCTCCTTATGTCCAAATAGACGGGAGTTATATATGTCCAAATAGACGGGAGTTATATGCCCCTCACCACATCTGCCTAAAACCTAACCTTCGTTTTTTTATAAAATTAAACCCTTGTTAATATAGCCCTCTTGATTTGAACCCTGGCAATTTTAGCCCTCTATTTTATTTTTTAATAATGATATATATCTGGTCTCGTCCAGTAGCCGTCTTTAGTGGTCAGCGGTTGGGTGGAGAGTGCATAACCATTTCCGATTCCTTCGGGGATCGGATCTTGGATCGATTTCCCCTAACACGCCAGGTCCTCCAACTCTGAGCTTCAGATGGTGATGGATGGGGCTTTGTTTATATATGGTTATTAAATTTTAAAATTAAAAACAAATGTGTTGATAGTGAAAAAACGATTTATGAAGCACCATACAGTGCTGATAGGTATTTAAAAATAAATGTATTGAGGTTGAAAAAACGATTTATGAAGCACCATACAGTGTTGAAAGGTATTTAGCAGTGGGAGGGGCACCCCGCCCTCTACCATACGGAGTTGGAGAGGGAACAGAGACAGTTGTCATCCCAATTCGCCTGATGAGAACCTTTGGAAAGTTCGAAACGCGTCGCGAGAGTGTGCCTGGATGACACGGGACCGTAAAAATGAGTACAGCTGCCATCATTTGAAAGGTGGGTGATGTAGCAGAGCCTTGGAAAATTTTCTCTTCATGCCCAAATAGGCGTCGAGTTGGTCAAAATGGCCTCCATCATTGGTGTGAGTGATGTTGAAGAGCCGCATAATTTTTTCTCCGTCCCCTGTGACGTCGAGTGTCTCCTTATGTCCAAATAGACGGGAGTTATATATGTCCAAATAGACGGGAGTTATATGCCCCTCACCACATCTGCCTAAAACCTAACCTTCGTTTTTTTATAAAATTAAACCCTTGTTAATATAGCCCTCTTGATTTGAACCCTGGCAATTTTAGCCCTCTATTTTATTTTTTAATAATGATATATATCTGGTCTCGTCCAGTAGCCGTCTTTAGTGGTCAGCGGTTGGGTGGAGAGTGCATAACCATTTCCGATTCCTTCGGGGATCGGATCTTGGATCGATTTCCCCTAACACGCCAGGTCCTCCAACTCTGAGCTTCAGATGGTGATGGATGGGGCTTTGTTTATATATGGTTATTAAATTTTAAAATTAAAAACAAATGTGTTGATAGTGAAAAAACGATTTATGAAGCACCATACAGTGCTGATAGGTATTTAAAAATAAATGTATTGAGGTTGAAAAAACGATTTATGAAGCACCATACAGTGTTGAAAGGTATTTAGCAGTGGGAGGGGCACCCCGCCCTCTACCATACGGAGTTGGAGAGGGAACAGAGACAGTTGTCATCCCAATTCGCCTGATGAGAACCTTTGGAAAGTTCGAAACGCGTCGCGAGAGTGTGCCTGGATGACACGGGACCGTAAAAATGAGTACAGCTGCCATCATTTGAAAGGTGGGTGATGTAGCAGAGCCTTGGAAAATTTTCTCTTCATGCCCAAATAGGCGTCGAGTTGGTCAAAATGGCCTCCATCATTGGTGTGAGTGATGTTGAAGAGCCGCATAATTTTTTCTCCGTCCCCTGTGACGTCGAGTGTCTCCTTATGTCCAAATAGACGGGAGTTATATATGTCCAAATAGACGGGAGTTATATGCCCCTCACCACATCTGCCTAAAACCTAACCTTCGTTTTTTTATAAAATTAAACCCTTGTTAATATAGCCCTCTTGATTTGAACCCTGGCAATTTTAGCCCTCTATTTTATTTTTTAATAATGATATATATCTGGTCTCGTCCAGTAGCCGTCTTTAGTGGTCAGCGGTTGGGTGGAGAGTGCATAACCATTTCCGATTCCTTCGGGGATCGGATCTTGGATCGATTTCCCCTAACACGCCAGGTCCTCCAACTCTGAGCTTCAGATGGTGATGGATGGGGCTTTGTTTATATATGGTTATTAAATTTTAAAATTAAAAACAAATGTGTTGATAGTGAAAAAACGATTTATGAAGCACCATACAGTGCTGATAGGTATTTAAAAATAAATGTATTGAGGTTGAAAAAACGATTTATGAAGCACCATACAGTGTTGAAAGGTATTTAGCAGTGGGAGGGGCACCCCGCCCTCTACCATACGGAGTTGGAGAGGGAACAGAGACAGTTGTCATCCCAATTCGCCTGATGAGAACCTTTGGAAAGTTCGAAACGCGTCGCGAGAGTGTGCCTGGATGACACGGGACCGTAAAAATGAGTACAGCTGCCATCATTTGAAAGGTGGGTGATGTAGCAGAGCCTTGGAAAATTTTCTCTTCATGCCCAAATAGGCGTCGAGTTGGTCAAAATGGCCTCCATCATTGGTGTGAGTGATGTTGAAGAGCCGCATAATTTTTTCTCCGTCCCCTGTGACGTCGAGTGTCTCCTTATGTCCAAATAGACGGGAGTTATATATGTCCAAATAGACGGGAGTTATATGCCCCTCACCACATCTGCCTAAAACCTAACCTTCGTTTTTTTATAAAATTAAACCCTTGTTAATATAGCCCTCTTGATTTGAACCCTGGCAATTTTAGCCCTCTATTTTATTTTTTAATAATGATATATATCTGGTCTCGTCCAGTAGCCGTCTTTAGTGGTCAGCGGTTGGGTGGAGAGTGCATAACCATTTCCGATTCCTTCGGGGATCGGATCTTGGATCGATTTCCCCTAACACGCCAGGTCCTCCAACTCTGAGCTTCAGATGGTGATGGATGGGGCTTTGTTTATATATGGTTATTAAATTTTAAAATTAAAAACAAATGTGTTGATAGTGAAAAAACGATTTATGAAGCACCATACAGTGCTGATAGGTATTTAAAAATAAATGTATTGAGGTTGAAAAAACGATTTATGAAGCACCATACAGTGTTGAAAGGTATTTAGCAGTGGGAGGGGCACCCCGCCCTCTACCATACGGAGTTGGAGAGGGAACAGAGACAGTTGTCATCCCAATTCGCCTGATGAGAACCTTTGGAAAGTTCGAAACGCGTCGCGAGAGTGTGCCTGGATGACACGGGACCGTAAAAATGAGTACAGCTGCCATCATTTGAAAGGTGGGTGATGTAGCAGAGCCTTGGAAAATTTTCTCTTCATGCCCAAATAGGCGTCGAGTTGGTCAAAATGGCCTCCATCATTGGTGTGAGTGATGTTGAAGAGCCGCATAATTTTTTCTCCGTCCCCTGTGACGTCGAGTGTCTCCTTATGTCCAAATAGACGGGAGTTATATATGTCCAAATAGACGGGAGTTATATGCCCCTCACCACATCTGCCTAAAACCTAACCTTCGTTTTTTTATAAAATTAAACCCTTGTTAATATAGCCCTCTTGATTTGAACCCTGGCAATTTTAGCCCTCTATTTTATTTTTTAATAATGATATATATCTGGTCTCGTCCAGTAGCCGTCTTTAGTGGTCAGCGGTTGGGTGGAGAGTGCATAACCATTTCCGATTCCTTCGGGGATCGGATCTTGGATCGATTTCCCCTAACACGCCAGGTCCTCCAACTCTGAGCTTCAGATGGTGATGGATGGGGCTTTGTTTATATATGGTTATTAAATTTTAAAATTAAAAACAAATGTGTTGATAGTGAAAAAACGATTTATGAAGCACCATACAGTGCTGATAGGTATTTAAAAATAAATGTATTGAGGTTGAAAAAACGATTTATGAAGCACCATACAGTGTTGAAAGGTATTTAGCAGTGGGAGGGGCACCCCGCCCTCTACCATACGGAGTTGGAGAGGGAACAGAGACAGTTGTCATCCCAATTCGCCTGATGAGAACCTTTGGAAAGTTCGAAACGCGTCGCGAGAGTGTGCCTGGATGACACGGGACCGTAAAAATGAGTACAGCTGCCATCATTTGAAAGGTGGGTGATGTAGCAGAGCCTTGGAAAATTTTCTCTTCATGCCCAAATAGGCGTCGAGTTGGTCAAAATGGCCTCCATCATTGGTGTGAGTGATGTTGAAGAGCCGCATAATTTTTTCTCCGTCCCCTGTGACGTCGAGTGTCTCCTTATGTCCAAATAGACGGGAGTTATATATGTCCAAATAGACGGGAGTTATATGCCCCTCACCACATCTGCCTAAAACCTAACCTTCGTTTTTTTATAAAATTAAACCCTTGTTAATATAGCCCTCTTGATTTGAACCCTGGCAATTTTAGCCCTCTATTTTATTTTTTAATAATGATATATATCTGGTCTCGTCCAGTAGCCGTCTTTAGTGGTCAGCGGTTGGGTGGAGAGTGCATAACCATTTCCGATTCCTTCGGGGATCGGATCTTGGATCGATTTCCCCTAACACGCCAGGTCCTCCAACTCTGAGCTTCAGATGGTGATGGATGGGGCTTTGTTTATATATGGTTATTAAATTTTAAAATTAAAAACAAATGTGTTGATAGTGAAAAAACGATTTATGAAGCACCATACAGTGCTGATAGGTATTTAAAAATAAATGTATTGAGGTTGAAAAAACGATTTATGAAGCACCATACAGTGTTGAAAGGTATTTAGCAGTGGGAGGGGCACCCCGCCCTCTACCATACGGAGTTGGAGAGGGAACAGAGACAGTTGTCATCCCAATTCGCCTGATGAGAACCTTTGGAAAGTTCGAAACGCGTCGCGAGAGTGTGCCTGGATGACACGGGACCGTAAAAATGAGTACAGCTGCCATCATTTGAAAGGTGGGTGATGTAGCAGAGCCTTGGAAAATTTTCTCTTCATGCCCAAATAGGCGTCGAGTTGGTCAAAATGGCCTCCATCATTGGTGTGAGTGATGTTGAAGAGCCGCATAATTTTTTCTCCGTCCCCTGTGACGTCGAGTGTCTCCTTATGTCCAAATAGACGGGAGTTATATATGTCCAAATAGACGGGAGTTATATGCCCCTCACCACATCTGCCTAAAACCTAACCTTCGTTTTTTTATAAAATTAAACCCTTGTTAATATAGCCCTCTTGATTTGAACCCTGGCAATTTTAGCCCTCTATTTTATTTTTTAATAATGATATATATCTGGTCTCGTCCAGTAGCCGTCTTTAGTGGTCAGCGGTTGGGTGGAGAGTGCATAACCATTTCCGATTCCTTCGGGGATCGGATCTTGGATCGATTTCCCCTAACACGCCAGGTCCTCCAACTCTGAGCTTCAGATGGTGATGGATGGGGCTTTGTTTATATATGGTTATTAAATTTTAAAATTAAAAACAAATGTGTTGATAGTGAAAAAACGATTTATGAAGCACCATACAGTGCTGATAGGTATTTAAAAATAAATGTATTGAGGTTGAAAAAACGATTTATGAAGCACCATACAGTGTTGAAAGGTATTTAGCAGTGGGAGGGGCACCCCGCCCTCTACCATACGGAGTTGGAGAGGGAACAGAGACAGTTGTCATCCCAATTCGCCTGATGAGAACCTTTGGAAAGTTCGAAACGCGTCGCGAGAGTGTGCCTGGATGACACGGGACCGTAAAAATGAGTACAGCTGCCATCATTTGAAAGGTGGGTGATGTAGCAGAGCCTTGGAAAATTTTCTCTTCATGCCCAAATAGGCGTCGAGTTGGTCAAAATGGCCTCCATCATTGGTGTGAGTGATGTTGAAGAGCCGCATAATTTTTTCTCCGTCCCCTGTGACGTCGAGTGTCTCCTTATGTCCAAATAGACGGGAGTTATATATGTCCAAATAGACGGGAGTTATATGCCCCTCACCACATCTGCCTAAAACCTAACCTTCGTTTTTTTATAAAATTAAACCCTTGTTAATATAGCCCTCTTGATTTGAACCCTGGCAATTTTAGCCCTCTATTTTATTTTTTAATAATGATATATATCTGGTCTCGTCCAGTAGCCGTCTTTAGTGGTCAGCGGTTGGGTGGAGAGTGCATAACCATTTCCGATTCCTTCGGGGATCGGATCTTGGATCGATTTCCCCTAACACGCCAGGTCCTCCAACTCTGAGCTTCAGATGGTGATGGATGGGGCTTTGTTTATATATGGTTATTAAATTTTAAAATTAAAAACAAATGTGTTGATAGTGAAAAAACGATTTATGAAGCACCATACAGTGCTGATAGGTATTTAAAAATAAATGTATTGAGGTTGAAAAAACGATTTATGAAGCACCATACAGTGTTGAAAGGTATTTAGCAGTGGGAGGGGCACCCCGCCCTCTACCATACGGAGTTGGAGAGGGAACAGAGACAGTTGTCATCCCAATTCGCCTGATGAGAACCTTTGGAAAGTTCGAAACGCGTCGCGAGAGTGTGCCTGGATGACACGGGACCGTAAAAATGAGTACAGCTGCCATCATTTGAAAGGTGGGTGATGTAGCAGAGCCTTGGAAAATTTTCTCTTCATGCCCAAATAGGCGTCGAGTTGGTCAAAATGGCCTCCATCATTGGTGTGAGTGATGTTGAAGAGCCGCATAATTTTTTCTCCGTCCCCTGTGACGTCGAGTGTCTCCTTATGTCCAAATAGACGGGAGTTATATATGTCCAAATAGACGGGAGTTATATGCCCCTCACCACATCTGCCTAAAACCTAACCTTCGTTTTTTTATAAAATTAAACCCTTGTTAATATAGCCCTCTTGATTTGAACCCTGGCAATTTTAGCCCTCTATTTTATTTTTTAATAATGATATATATCTGGTCTCGTCCAGTAGCCGTCTTTAGTGGTCAGCGGTTGGGTGGAGAGTGCATAACCATTTCCGATTCCTTCGGGGATCGGATCTTGGATCGATTTCCCCTAACACGCCAGGTCCTCCAACTCTGAGCTTCAGATGGTGATGGATGGGGCTTTGTTTATATATGGTTATTAAATTTTAAAATTAAAAACAAATGTGTTGATAGTGAAAAAACGATTTATGAAGCACCATACAGTGCTGATAGGTATTTAAAAATAAATGTATTGAGGTTGAAAAAACGATTTATGAAGCACCATACAGTGTTGAAAGGTATTTAGCAGTGGGAGGGGCACCCCGCCCTCTACCATACGGAGTTGGAGAGGGAACAGAGACAGTTGTCATCCCAATTCGCCTGATGAGAACCTTTGGAAAGTTCGAAACGCGTCGCGAGAGTGTGCCTGGATGACACGGGACCGTAAAAATGAGTACAGCTGCCATCATTTGAAAGGTGGGTGATGTAGCAGAGCCTTGGAAAATTTTCTCTTCATGCCCAAATAGGCGTCGAGTTGGTCAAAATGGCCTCCATCATTGGTGTGAGTGATGTTGAAGAGCCGCATAATTTTTTCTCCGTCCCCTGTGACGTCGAGTGTCTCCTTATGTCCAAATAGACGGGAGTTATATATGTCCAAATAGACGGGAGTTATATGCCCCTCACCACATCTGCCTAAAACCTAACCTTCGTTTTTTTATAAAATTAAACCCTTGTTAATATAGCCCTCTTGATTTGAACCCTGGCAATTTTAGCCCTCTATTTTATTTTTTAATAATGATATATATCTGGTCTCGTCCAGTAGCCGTCTTTAGTGGTCAGCGGTTGGGTGGAGAGTGCATAACCATTTCCGATTCCTTCGGGGATCGGATCTTGGATCGATTTCCCCTAACACGCCAGGTCCTCCAACTCTGAGCTTCAGATGGTGATGGATGGGGCTTTGTTTATATATGGTTATTAAATTTTAAAATTAAAAACAAATGTGTTGATAGTGAAAAAACGATTTATGAAGCACCATACAGTGCTGATAGGTATTTAAAAATAAATGTATTGAGGTTGAAAAAACGATTTATGAAGCACCATACAGTGTTGAAAGGTATTTAGCAGTGGGAGGGGCACCCCGCCCTCTACCATACGGAGTTGGAGAGGGAACAGAGACAGTTGTCATCCCAATTCGCCTGATGAGAACCTTTGGAAAGTTCGAAACGCGTCGCGAGAGTGTGCCTGGATGACACGGGACCGTAAAAATGAGTACAGCTGCCATCATTTGAAAGGTGGGTGATGTAGCAGAGCCTTGGAAAATTTTCTCTTCATGCCCAAATAGGCGTCGAGTTGGTCAAAATGGCCTCCATCATTGGTGTGAGTGATGTTGAAGAGCCGCATAATTTTTTCTCCGTCCCCTGTGACGTCGAGTGTCTCCTTATGTCCAAATAGACGGGAGTTATATATGTCCAAATAGACGGGAGTTATATGCCCCTCACCACATCTGCCTAAAACCTAACCTTCGTTTTTTTATAAAATTAAACCCTTGTTAATATAGCCCTCTTGATTTGAACCCTGGCAATTTTAGCCCTCTATTTTATTTTTTAATAATGATATATATCTGGTCTCGTCCAGTAGCCGTCTTTAGTGGTCAGCGGTTGGGTGGAGAGTGCATAACCATTTCCGATTCCTTCGGGGATCGGATCTTGGATCGATTTCCCCTAACACGCCAGGTCCTCCAACTCTGAGCTTCAGATGGTGATGGATGGGGCTTTGTTTATATATGGTTATTAAATTTTAAAATTAAAAACAAATGTGTTGATAGTGAAAAAACGATTTATGAAGCACCATACAGTGCTGATAGGTATTTAAAAATAAATGTATTGAGGTTGAAAAAACGATTTATGAAGCACCATACAGTGTTGAAAGGTATTTAGCAGTGGGAGGGGCACCCCGCCCTCTACCATACGGAGTTGGAGAGGGAACAGAGACAGTTGTCATCCCAATTCGCCTGATGAGAACCTTTGGAAAGTTCGAAACGCGTCGCGAGAGTGTGCCTGGATGACACGGGACCGTAAAAATGAGTACAGCTGCCATCATTTGAAAGGTGGGTGATGTAGCAGAGCCTTGGAAAATTTTCTCTTCATGCCCAAATAGGCGTCGAGTTGGTCAAAATGGCCTCCATCATTGGTGTGAGTGATGTTGAAGAGCCGCATAATTTTTTCTCCGTCCCCTGTGACGTCGAGTGTCTCCTTATGTCCAAATAGACGGGAGTTATATATGTCCAAATAGACGGGAGTTATATGCCCCTCACCACATCTGCCTAAAACCTAACCTTCGTTTTTTTATAAAATTAAACCCTTGTTAATATAGCCCTCTTGATTTGAACCCTGGCAATTTTAGCCCTCTATTTTATTTTTTAATAATGATATATATCTGGTCTCGTCCAGTAGCCGTCTTTAGTGGTCAGCGGTTGGGTGGAGAGTGCATAACCATTTCCGATTCCTTCGGGGATCGGATCTTGGATCGATTTCCCCTAACACGCCAGGTCCTCCAACTCTGAGCTTCAGATGGTGATGGATGGGGCTTTGTTTATATATGGTTATTAAATTTTAAAATTAAAAACAAATGTGTTGATAGTGAAAAAACGATTTATGAAGCACCATACAGTGCTGATAGGTATTTAAAAATAAATGTATTGAGGTTGAAAAAACGATTTATGAAGCACCATACAGTGTTGAAAGGTATTTAGCAGTGGGAGGGGCACCCCGCCCTCTACCATACGGAGTTGGAGAGGGAACAGAGACAGTTGTCATCCCAATTCGCCTGATGAGAACCTTTGGAAAGTTCGAAACGCGTCGCGAGAGTGTGCCTGGATGACACGGGACCGTAAAAATGAGTACAGCTGCCATCATTTGAAAGGTGGGTGATGTAGCAGAGCCTTGGAAAATTTTCTCTTCATGCCCAAATAGGCGTCGAGTTGGTCAAAATGGCCTCCATCATTGGTGTGAGTGATGTTGAAGAGCCGCATAATTTTTTCTCCGTCCCCTGTGACGTCGAGTGTCTCCTTATGTCCAAATAGACGGGAGTTATATATGTCCAAATAGACGGGAGTTATATGCCCCTCACCACATCTGCCTAAAACCTAACCTTCGTTTTTTTATAAAATTAAACCCTTGTTAATATAGCCCTCTTGATTTGAACCCTGGCAATTTTAGCCCTCTATTTTATTTTTTAATAATGATATATATCTGGTCTCGTCCAGTAGCCGTCTTTAGTGGTCAGCGGTTGGGTGGAGAGTGCATAACCATTTCCGATTCCTTCGGGGATCGGATCTTGGATCGATTTCCCCTAACACGCCAGGTCCTCCAACTCTGAGCTTCAGATGGTGATGGATGGGGCTTTGTTTATATATGGTTATTAAATTTTAAAATTAAAAACAAATGTGTTGATAGTGAAAAAACGATTTATGAAGCACCATACAGTGCTGATAGGTATTTAAAAATAAATGTATTGAGGTTGAAAAAACGATTTATGAAGCACCATACAGTGTTGAAAGGTATTTAGCAGTGGGAGGGGCACCCCGCCCTCTACCATACGGAGTTGGAGAGGGAACAGAGACAGTTGTCATCCCAATTCGCCTGATGAGAACCTTTGGAAAGTTCGAAACGCGTCGCGAGAGTGTGCCTGGATGACACGGGACCGTAAAAATGAGTACAGCTGCCATCATTTGAAAGGTGGGTGATGTAGCAGAGCCTTGGAAAATTTTCTCTTCATGCCCAAATAGGCGTCGAGTTGGTCAAAATGGCCTCCATCATTGGTGTGAGTGATGTTGAAGAGCCGCATAATTTTTTCTCCGTCCCCTGTGACGTCGAGTGTCTCCTTATGTCCAAATAGACGGGAGTTATATATGTCCAAATAGACGGGAGTTATATGCCCCTCACCACATCTGCCTAAAACCTAACCTTCGTTTTTTTATAAAATTAAACCCTTGTTAATATAGCCCTCTTGATTTGAACCCTGGCAATTTTAGCCCTCTATTTTATTTTTTAATAATGATATATATCTGGTCTCGTCCAGTAGCCGTCTTTAGTGGTCAGCGGTTGGGTGGAGAGTGCATAACCATTTCCGATTCCTTCGGGGATCGGATCTTGGATCGATTTCCCCTAACACGCCAGGTCCTCCAACTCTGAGCTTCAGATGGTGATGGATGGGGCTTTGTTTATATATGGTTATTAAATTTTAAAATTAAAAACAAATGTGTTGATAGTGAAAAAACGATTTATGAAGCACCATACAGTGCTGATAGGTATTTAAAAATAAATGTATTGAGGTTGAAAAAACGATTTATGAAGCACCATACAGTGTTGAAAGGTATTTAGCAGTGGGAGGGGCACCCCGCCCTCTACCATACGGAGTTGGAGAGGGAACAGAGACAGTTGTCATCCCAATTCGCCTGATGAGAACCTTTGGAAAGTTCGAAACGCGTCGCGAGAGTGTGCCTGGATGACACGGGACCGTAAAAATGAGTACAGCTGCCATCATTTGAAAGGTGGGTGATGTAGCAGAGCCTTGGAAAATTTTCTCTTCATGCCCAAATAGGCGTCGAGTTGGTCAAAATGGCCTCCATCATTGGTGTGAGTGATGTTGAAGAGCCGCATAATTTTTTCTCCGTCCCCTGTGACGTCGAGTGTCTCCTTATGTCCAAATAGACGGGAGTTATATATGTCCAAATAGACGGGAGTTATATGCCCCTCACCACATCTGCCTAAAACCTAACCTTCGTTTTTTTATAAAATTAAACCCTTGTTAATATAGCCCTCTTGATTTGAACCCTGGCAATTTTAGCCCTCTATTTTATTTTTTAATAATGATATATATCTGGTCTCGTCCAGTAGCCGTCTTTAGTGGTCAGCGGTTGGGTGGAGAGTGCATAACCATTTCCGATTCCTTCGGGGATCGGATCTTGGATCGATTTCCCCTAACACGCCAGGTCCTCCAACTCTGAGCTTCAGATGGTGATGGATGGGGCTTTGTTTATATATGGTTATTAAATTTTAAAATTAAAAACAAATGTGTTGATAGTGAAAAAACGATTTATGAAGCACCATACAGTGCTGATAGGTATTTAAAAATAAATGTATTGAGGTTGAAAAAACGATTTATGAAGCACCATACAGTGTTGAAAGGTATTTAGCAGTGGGAGGGGCACCCCGCCCTCTACCATACGGAGTTGGAGAGGGAACAGAGACAGTTGTCATCCCAATTCGCCTGATGAGAACCTTTGGAAAGTTCGAAACGCGTCGCGAGAGTGTGCCTGGATGACACGGGACCGTAAAAATGAGTACAGCTGCCATCATTTGAAAGGTGGGTGATGTAGCAGAGCCTTGGAAAATTTTCTCTTCATGCCCAAATAGGCGTCGAGTTGGTCAAAATGGCCTCCATCATTGGTGTGAGTGATGTTGAAGAGCCGCATAATTTTTTCTCCGTCCCCTGTGACGTCGAGTGTCTCCTTATGTCCAAATAGACGGGAGTTATATATGTCCAAATAGACGGGAGTTATATGCCCCTCACCACATCTGCCTAAAACCTAACCTTCGTTTTTTTATAAAATTAAACCCTTGTTAATATAGCCCTCTTGATTTGAACCCTGGCAATTTTAGCCCTCTATTTTATTTTTTAATAATGATATATATCTGGTCTCGTCCAGTAGCCGTCTTTAGTGGTCAGCGGTTGGGTGGAGAGTGCATAACCATTTCCGATTCCTTCGGGGATCGGATCTTGGATCGATTTCCCCTAACACGCCAGGTCCTCCAACTCTGAGCTTCAGATGGTGATGGATGGGGCTTTGTTTATATATGGTTATTAAATTTTAAAATTAAAAACAAATGTGTTGATAGTGAAAAAACGATTTATGAAGCACCATACAGTGCTGATAGGTATTTAAAAATAAATGTATTGAGGTTGAAAAAACGATTTATGAAGCACCATACAGTGTTGAAAGGTATTTAGCAGTGGGAGGGGCACCCCGCCCTCTACCATACGGAGTTGGAGAGGGAACAGAGACAGTTGTCATCCCAATTCGCCTGATGAGAACCTTTGGAAAGTTCGAAACGCGTCGCGAGAGTGTGCCTGGATGACACGGGACCGTAAAAATGAGTACAGCTGCCATCATTTGAAAGGTGGGTGATGTAGCAGAGCCTTGGAAAATTTTCTCTTCATGCCCAAATAGGCGTCGAGTTGGTCAAAATGGCCTCCATCATTGGTGTGAGTGATGTTGAAGAGCCGCATAATTTTTTCTCCGTCCCCTGTGACGTCGAGTGTCTCCTTATGTCCAAATAGACGGGAGTTATATATGTCCAAATAGACGGGAGTTATATGCCCCTCACCACATCTGCCTAAAACCTAACCTTCGTTTTTTTATAAAATTAAACCCTTGTTAATATAGCCCTCTTGATTTGAACCCTGGCAATTTTAGCCCTCTATTTTATTTTTTAATAATGATATATATCTGGTCTCGTCCAGTAGCCGTCTTTAGTGGTCAGCGGTTGGGTGGAGAGTGCATAACCATTTCCGATTCCTTCGGGGATCGGATCTTGGATCGATTTCCCCTAACACGCCAGGTCCTCCAACTCTGAGCTTCAGATGGTGATGGATGGGGCTTTGTTTATATATGGTTATTAAATTTTAAAATTAAAAACAAATGTGTTGATAGTGAAAAAACGATTTATGAAGCACCATACAGTGCTGATAGGTATTTAAAAATAAATGTATTGAGGTTGAAAAAACGATTTATGAAGCACCATACAGTGTTGAAAGGTATTTAGCAGTGGGAGGGGCACCCCGCCCTCTACCATACGGAGTTGGAGAGGGAACAGAGACAGTTGTCATCCCAATTCGCCTGATGAGAACCTTTGGAAAGTTCGAAACGCGTCGCGAGAGTGTGCCTGGATGACACGGGACCGTAAAAATGAGTACAGCTGCCATCATTTGAAAGGTGGGTGATGTAGCAGAGCCTTGGAAAATTTTCTCTTCATGCCCAAATAGGCGTCGAGTTGGTCAAAATGGCCTCCATCATTGGTGTGAGTGATGTTGAAGAGCCGCATAATTTTTTCTCCGTCCCCTGTGACGTCGAGTGTCTCCTTATGTCCAAATAGACGGGAGTTATATATGTCCAAATAGACGGGAGTTATATGCCCCTCACCACATCTGCCTAAAACCTAACCTTCGTTTTTTTATAAAATTAAACCCTTGTTAATATAGCCCTCTTGATTTGAACCCTGGCAATTTTAGCCCTCTATTTTATTTTTTAATAATGATATATATCTGGTCTCGTCCAGTAGCCGTCTTTAGTGGTCAGCGGTTGGGTGGAGAGTGCATAACCATTTCCGATTCCTTCGGGGATCGGATCTTGGATCGATTTCCCCTAACACGCCAGGTCCTCCAACTCTGAGCTTCAGATGGTGATGGATGGGGCTTTGTTTATATATGGTTATTAAATTTTAAAATTAAAAACAAATGTGTTGATAGTGAAAAAACGATTTATGAAGCACCATACAGTGCTGATAGGTATTTAAAAATAAATGTATTGAGGTTGAAAAAACGATTTATGAAGCACCATACAGTGTTGAAAGGTATTTAGCAGTGGGAGGGGCACCCCGCCCTCTACCATACGGAGTTGGAGAGGGAACAGAGACAGTTGTCATCCCAATTCGCCTGATGAGAACCTTTGGAAAGTTCGAAACGCGTCGCGAGAGTGTGCCTGGATGACACGGGACCGTAAAAATGAGTACAGCTGCCATCATTTGAAAGGTGGGTGATGTAGCAGAGCCTTGGAAAATTTTCTCTTCATGCCCAAATAGGCGTCGAGTTGGTCAAAATGGCCTCCATCATTGGTGTGAGTGATGTTGAAGAGCCGCATAATTTTTTCTCCGTCCCCTGTGACGTCGAGTGTCTCCTTATGTCCAAATAGACGGGAGTTATATATGTCCAAATAGACGGGAGTTATATGCCCCTCACCACATCTGCCTAAAACCTAACCTTCGTTTTTTTATAAAATTAAACCCTTGTTAATATAGCCCTCTTGATTTGAACCCTGGCAATTTTAGCCCTCTATTTTATTTTTTAATAATGATATATATCTGGTCTCGTCCAGTAGCCGTCTTTAGTGGTCAGCGGTTGGGTGGAGAGTGCATAACCATTTCCGATTCCTTCGGGGATCGGATCTTGGATCGATTTCCCCTAACACGCCAGGTCCTCCAACTCTGAGCTTCAGATGGTGATGGATGGGGCTTTGTTTATATATGGTTATTAAATTTTAAAATTAAAAACAAATGTGTTGATAGTGAAAAAACGATTTATGAAGCACCATACAGTGCTGATAGGTATTTAAAAATAAATGTATTGAGGTTGAAAAAACGATTTATGAAGCACCATACAGTGTTGAAAGGTATTTAGCAGTGGGAGGGGCACCCCGCCCTCTACCATACGGAGTTGGAGAGGGAACAGAGACAGTTGTCATCCCAATTCGCCTGATGAGAACCTTTGGAAAGTTCGAAACGCGTCGCGAGAGTGTGCCTGGATGACACGGGACCGTAAAAATGAGTACAGCTGCCATCATTTGAAAGGTGGGTGATGTAGCAGAGCCTTGGAAAATTTTCTCTTCATGCCCAAATAGGCGTCGAGTTGGTCAAAATGGCCTCCATCATTGGTGTGAGTGATGTTGAAGAGCCGCATAATTTTTTCTCCGTCCCCTGTGACGTCGAGTGTCTCCTTATGTCCAAATAGACGGGAGTTATATATGTCCAAATAGACGGGAGTTATATGCCCCTCACCACATCTGCCTAAAACCTAACCTTCGTTTTTTTATAAAATTAAACCCTTGTTAATATAGCCCTCTTGATTTGAACCCTGGCAATTTTAGCCCTCTATTTTATTTTTTAATAATGATATATATCTGGTCTCGTCCAGTAGCCGTCTTTAGTGGTCAGCGGTTGGGTGGAGAGTGCATAACCATTTCCGATTCCTTCGGGGATCGGATCTTGGATCGATTTCCCCTAACACGCCAGGTCCTCCAACTCTGAGCTTCAGATGGTGATGGATGGGGCTTTGTTTATATATGGTTATTAAATTTTAAAATTAAAAACAAATGTGTTGATAGTGAAAAAACGATTTATGAAGCACCATACAGTGCTGATAGGTATTTAAAAATAAATGTATTGAGGTTGAAAAAACGATTTATGAAGCACCATACAGTGTTGAAAGGTATTTAGCAGTGGGAGGGGCACCCCGCCCTCTACCATACGGAGTTGGAGAGGGAACAGAGACAGTTGTCATCCCAATTCGCCTGATGAGAACCTTTGGAAAGTTCGAAACGCGTCGCGAGAGTGTGCCTGGATGACACGGGACCGTAAAAATGAGTACAGCTGCCATCATTTGAAAGGTGGGTGATGTAGCAGAGCCTTGGAAAATTTTCTCTTCATGCCCAAATAGGCGTCGAGTTGGTCAAAATGGCCTCCATCATTGGTGTGAGTGATGTTGAAGAGCCGCATAATTTTTTCTCCGTCCCCTGTGACGTCGAGTGTCTCCTTATGTCCAAATAGACGGGAGTTATATATGTCCAAATAGACGGGAGTTATATGCCCCTCACCACATCTGCCTAAAACCTAACCTTCGTTTTTTTATAAAATTAAACCCTTGTTAATATAGCCCTCTTGATTTGAACCCTGGCAATTTTAGCCCTCTATTTTATTTTTTAATAATGATATATATCTGGTCTCGTCCAGTAGCCGTCTTTAGTGGTCAGCGGTTGGGTGGAGAGTGCATAACCATTTCCGATTCCTTCGGGGATCGGATCTTGGATCGATTTCCCCTAACACGCCAGGTCCTCCAACTCTGAGCTTCAGATGGTGATGGATGGGGCTTTGTTTATATATGGTTATTAAATTTTAAAATTAAAAACAAATGTGTTGATAGTGAAAAAACGATTTATGAAGCACCATACAGTGCTGATAGGTATTTAAAAATAAATGTATTGAGGTTGAAAAAACGATTTATGAAGCACCATACAGTGTTGAAAGGTATTTAGCAGTGGGAGGGGCACCCCGCCCTCTACCATACGGAGTTGGAGAGGGAACAGAGACAGTTGTCATCCCAATTCGCCTGATGAGAACCTTTGGAAAGTTCGAAACGCGTCGCGAGAGTGTGCCTGGATGACACGGGACCGTAAAAATGAGTACAGCTGCCATCATTTGAAAGGTGGGTGATGTAGCAGAGCCTTGGAAAATTTTCTCTTCATGCCCAAATAGGCGTCGAGTTGGTCAAAATGGCCTCCATCATTGGTGTGAGTGATGTTGAAGAGCCGCATAATTTTTTCTCCGTCCCCTGTGACGTCGAGTGTCTCCTTATGTCCAAATAGACGGGAGTTATATATGTCCAAATAGACGGGAGTTATATGCCCCTCACCACATCTGCCTAAAACCTAACCTTCGTTTTTTTATAAAATTAAACCCTTGTTAATATAGCCCTCTTGATTTGAACCCTGGCAATTTTAGCCCTCTATTTTATTTTTTAATAATGATATATATCTGGTCTCGTCCAGTAGCCGTCTTTAGTGGTCAGCGGTTGGGTGGAGAGTGCATAACCATTTCCGATTCCTTCGGGGATCGGATCTTGGATCGATTTCCCCTAACACGCCAGGTCCTCCAACTCTGAGCTTCAGATGGTGATGGATGGGGCTTTGTTTATATATGGTTATTAAATTTTAAAATTAAAAACAAATGTGTTGATAGTGAAAAAACGATTTATGAAGCACCATACAGTGCTGATAGGTATTTAAAAATAAATGTATTGAGGTTGAAAAAACGATTTATGAAGCACCATACAGTGTTGAAAGGTATTTAGCAGTGGGAGGGGCACCCCGCCCTCTACCATACGGAGTTGGAGAGGGAACAGAGACAGTTGTCATCCCAATTCGCCTGATGAGAACCTTTGGAAAGTTCGAAACGCGTCGCGAGAGTGTGCCTGGATGACACGGGACCGTAAAAATGAGTACAGCTGCCATCATTTGAAAGGTGGGTGATGTAGCAGAGCCTTGGAAAATTTTCTCTTCATGCCCAAATAGGCGTCGAGTTGGTCAAAATGGCCTCCATCATTGGTGTGAGTGATGTTGAAGAGCCGCATAATTTTTTCTCCGTCCCCTGTGACGTCGAGTGTCTCCTTATGTCCAAATAGACGGGAGTTATATATGTCCAAATAGACGGGAGTTATATGCCCCTCACCACATCTGCCTAAAACCTAACCTTCGTTTTTTTATAAAATTAAACCCTTGTTAATATAGCCCTCTTGATTTGAACCCTGGCAATTTTAGCCCTCTATTTTATTTTTTAATAATGATATATATCTGGTCTCGTCCAGTAGCCGTCTTTAGTGGTCAGCGGTTGGGTGGAGAGTGCATAACCATTTCCGATTCCTTCGGGGATCGGATCTTGGATCGATTTCCCCTAACACGCCAGGTCCTCCAACTCTGAGCTTCAGATGGTGATGGATGGGGCTTTGTTTATATATGGTTATTAAATTTTAAAATTAAAAACAAATGTGTTGATAGTGAAAAAACGATTTATGAAGCACCATACAGTGCTGATAGGTATTTAAAAATAAATGTATTGAGGTTGAAAAAACGATTTATGAAGCACCATACAGTGTTGAAAGGTATTTAGCAGTGGGAGGGGCACCCCGCCCTCTACCATACGGAGTTGGAGAGGGAACAGAGACAGTTGTCATCCCAATTCGCCTGATGAGAACCTTTGGAAAGTTCGAAACGCGTCGCGAGAGTGTGCCTGGATGACACGGGACCGTAAAAATGAGTACAGCTGCCATCATTTGAAAGGTGGGTGATGTAGCAGAGCCTTGGAAAATTTTCTCTTCATGCCCAAATAGGCGTCGAGTTGGTCAAAATGGCCTCCATCATTGGTGTGAGTGATGTTGAAGAGCCGCATAATTTTTTCTCCGTCCCCTGTGACGTCGAGTGTCTCCTTATGTCCAAATAGACGGGAGTTATATATGTCCAAATAGACGGGAGTTATATGCCCCTCACCACATCTGCCTAAAACCTAACCTTCGTTTTTTTATAAAATTAAACCCTTGTTAATATAGCCCTCTTGATTTGAACCCTGGCAATTTTAGCCCTCTATTTTATTTTTTAATAATGATATATATCTGGTCTCGTCCAGTAGCCGTCTTTAGTGGTCAGCGGTTGGGTGGAGAGTGCATAACCATTTCCGATTCCTTCGGGGATCGGATCTTGGATCGATTTCCCCTAACACGCCAGGTCCTCCAACTCTGAGCTTCAGATGGTGATGGATGGGGCTTTGTTTATATATGGTTATTAAATTTTAAAATTAAAAACAAATGTGTTGATAGTGAAAAAACGATTTATGAAGCACCATACAGTGCTGATAGGTATTTAAAAATAAATGTATTGAGGTTGAAAAAACGATTTATGAAGCACCATACAGTGTTGAAAGGTATTTAGCAGTGGGAGGGGCACCCCGCCCTCTACCATACGGAGTTGGAGAGGGAACAGAGACAGTTGTCATCCCAATTCGCCTGATGAGAACCTTTGGAAAGTTCGAAACGCGTCGCGAGAGTGTGCCTGGATGACACGGGACCGTAAAAATGAGTACAGCTGCCATCATTTGAAAGGTGGGTGATGTAGCAGAGCCTTGGAAAATTTTCTCTTCATGCCCAAATAGGCGTCGAGTTGGTCAAAATGGCCTCCATCATTGGTGTGAGTGATGTTGAAGAGCCGCATAATTTTTTCTCCGTCCCCTGTGACGTCGAGTGTCTCCTTATGTCCAAATAGACGGGAGTTATATATGTCCAAATAGACGGGAGTTATATGCCCCTCACCACATCTGCCTAAAACCTAACCTTCGTTTTTTTATAAAATTAAACCCTTGTTAATATAGCCCTCTTGATTTGAACCCTGGCAATTTTAGCCCTCTATTTTATTTTTTAATAATGATATATATCTGGTCTCGTCCAGTAGCCGTCTTTAGTGGTCAGCGGTTGGGTGGAGAGTGCATAACCATTTCCGATTCCTTCGGGGATCGGATCTTGGATCGATTTCCCCTAACACGCCAGGTCCTCCAACTCTGAGCTTCAGATGGTGATGGATGGGGCTTTGTTTATATATGGTTATTAAATTTTAAAATTAAAAACAAATGTGTTGATAGTGAAAAAACGATTTATGAAGCACCATACAGTGCTGATAGGTATTTAAAAATAAATGTATTGAGGTTGAAAAAACGATTTATGAAGCACCATACAGTGTTGAAAGGTATTTAGCAGTGGGAGGGGCACCCCGCCCTCTACCATACGGAGTTGGAGAGGGAACAGAGACAGTTGTCATCCCAATTCGCCTGATGAGAACCTTTGGAAAGTTCGAAACGCGTCGCGAGAGTGTGCCTGGATGACACGGGACCGTAAAAATGAGTACAGCTGCCATCATTTGAAAGGTGGGTGATGTAGCAGAGCCTTGGAAAATTTTCTCTTCATGCCCAAATAGGCGTCGAGTTGGTCAAAATGGCCTCCATCATTGGTGTGAGTGATGTTGAAGAGCCGCATAATTTTTTCTCCGTCCCCTGTGACGTCGAGTGTCTCCTTATGTCCAAATAGACGGGAGTTATATATGTCCAAATAGACGGGAGTTATATGCCCCTCACCACATCTGCCTAAAACCTAACCTTCGTTTTTTTATAAAATTAAACCCTTGTTAATATAGCCCTCTTGATTTGAACCCTGGCAATTTTAGCCCTCTATTTTATTTTTTAATAATGATATATATCTGGTCTCGTCCAGTAGCCGTCTTTAGTGGTCAGCGGTTGGGTGGAGAGTGCATAACCATTTCCGATTCCTTCGGGGATCGGATCTTGGATCGATTTCCCCTAACACGCCAGGTCCTCCAACTCTGAGCTTCAGATGGTGATGGATGGGGCTTTGTTTATATATGGTTATTAAATTTTAAAATTAAAAACAAATGTGTTGATAGTGAAAAAACGATTTATGAAGCACCATACAGTGCTGATAGGTATTTAAAAATAAATGTATTGAGGTTGAAAAAACGATTTATGAAGCA
Source organism: Gobio gobio (assembly GCF_949357685.1). Classification (NCBI taxonomy): domain Eukaryota; kingdom Metazoa; phylum Chordata; class Actinopteri; order Cypriniformes; family Gobionidae; genus Gobio; species Gobio gobio. The sequence goes on along the minus strand of NW_027645588.1, from coordinate 9,464 downwards.
CCATACAGTGTTGAAAGGTATTTAGCAGTGGGAGGGGCACCCCGCCCTCTACCATACGGAGTTGGAGAGGGAACAGAGACAGTTGTCATCCCAATTCGCCTGATGAGAACCTTTGGAAAGTTCGAAACGCGTCGCGAGAGTGTGCCTGGATGACACGGGACCGTAAAAATGAGTACAGCTGCCATCATTTGAAAGGTGGGTGATGTAGCAGAGCCTTGGAAAATTTTCTCTTCATGCCCAAATAGGCGTCGAGTTGGTCAAAATGGCCTCCATCATTGGTGTGAGTGATGTTGAAGAGCCGCATAATTTTTTCTCCGTCCCCTGTGACGTCGAGTGTCTCCTTATGTCCAAATAGACGGGAGTTATATATGTCCAAATAGACGGGAGTTATATGCCCCTCACCACATCTGCCTAAAACCTAACCTTCGTTTTTTTATAAAATTAAACCCTTGTTAATATAGCCCTCTTGATTTGAACCCTGGCAATTTTAGCCCTCTATTTTATTTTTTAATAATGATATATATCTGGTCTCGTCCAGTAGCCGTCTTTAGTGGTCAGCGGTTGGGTGGAGAGTGCATAACCATTTCCGATTCCTTCGGGGATCGGATCTTGGATCGATTTCCCCTAACACGCCAGGTCCTCCAACTCTGAGCTTCAGATGGTGATGGATGGGGCTTTGTTTATATATGGTTATTAAATTTTAAAATTAAAAACAAATGTGTTGATAGTGAAAAAACGATTTATGAAGCACCATACAGTGCTGATAGGTATTTAAAAATAAATGTATTGAGGTTGAAAAAACGATTTATGAAGCACCATACAGTGTTGAAAGGTATTTAGCAGTGGGAGGGGCACCCCGCCCTCTACCATACGGAGTTGGAGAGGGAACAGAGACAGTTGTCATCCCAATTCGCCTGATGAGAACCTTTGGAAAGTTCGAAACGCGTCGCGAGAGTGTGCCTGGATGACACGGGACCGTAAAAATGAGTACAGCTGCCATCATTTGAAAGGTGGGTGATGTAGCAGAGCCTTGGAAAATTTTCTCTTCATGCCCAAATAGGCGTCGAGTTGGTCAAAATGGCCTCCATCATTGGTGTGAGTGATGTTGAAGAGCCGCATAATTTTTTCTCCGTCCCCTGTGACGTCGAGTGTCTCCTTATGTCCAAATAGACGGGAGTTATATATGTCCAAATAGACGGGAGTTATATGCCCCTCACCACATCTGCCTAAAACCTAACCTTCGTTTTTTTATAAAATTAAACCCTTGTTAATATAGCCCTCTTGATTTGAACCCTGGCAATTTTAGCCCTCTATTTTATTTTTTAATAATGATATATATCTGGTCTCGTCCAGTAGCCGTCTTTAGTGGTCAGCGGTTGGGTGGAGAGTGCATAACCATTTCCGATTCCTTCGGGGATCGGATCTTGGATCGATTTCCCCTAACACGCCAGGTCCTCCAACTCTGAGCTTCAGATGGTGATGGATGGGGCTTTGTTTATATATGGTTATTAAATTTTAAAATTAAAAACAAATGTGTTGATAGTGAAAAAACGATTTATGAAGCACCATACAGTGCTGATAGGTATTTAAAAATAAATGTATTGAGGTTGAAAAAACGATTTATGAAGCACCATACAGTGTTGAAAGGTATTTAGCAGTGGGAGGGGCACCCCGCCCTCTACCATACGGAGTTGGAGAGGGAACAGAGACAGTTGTCATCCCAATTCGCCTGATGAGAACCTTTGGAAAGTTCGAAACGCGTCGCGAGAGTGTGCCTGGATGACACGGGACCGTAAAAATGAGTACAGCTGCCATCATTTGAAAGGTGGGTGATGTAGCAGAGCCTTGGAAAATTTTCTCTTCATGCCCAAATAGGCGTCGAGTTGGTCAAAATGGCCTCCATCATTGGTGTGAGTGATGTTGAAGAGCCGCATAATTTTTTCTCCGTCCCCTGTGACGTCGAGTGTCTCCTTATGTCCAAATAGACGGGAGTTATATATGTCCAAATAGACGGGAGTTATATGCCCCTCACCACATCTGCCTAAAACCTAACCTTCGTTTTTTTATAAAATTAAACCCTTGTTAATATAGCCCTCTTGATTTGAACCCTGGCAATTTTAGCCCTCTATTTTATTTTTTAATAATGATATATATCTGGTCTCGTCCAGTAGCCGTCTTTAGTGGTCAGCGGTTGGGTGGAGAGTGCATAACCATTTCCGATTCCTTCGGGGATCGGATCTTGGATCGATTTCCCCTAACACGCCAGGTCCTCCAACTCTGAGCTTCAGATGGTGATGGATGGGGCTTTGTTTATATATGGTTATTAAATTTTAAAATTAAAAACAAATGTGTTGATAGTGAAAAAACGATTTATGAAGCACCATACAGTGCTGATAGGTATTTAAAAATAAATGTATTGAGGTTGAAAAAACGATTTATGAAGCACCATACAGTGTTGAAAGGTATTTAGCAGTGGGAGGGGCACCCCGCCCTCTACCATACGGAGTTGGAGAGGGAACAGAGACAGTTGTCATCCCAATTCGCCTGATGAGAACCTTTGGAAAGTTCGAAACGCGTCGCGAGAGTGTGCCTGGATGACACGGGACCGTAAAAATGAGTACAGCTGCCATCATTTGAAAGGTGGGTGATGTAGCAGAGCCTTGGAAAATTTTCTCTTCATGCCCAAATAGGCGTCGAGTTGGTCAAAATGGCCTCCATCATTGGTGTGAGTGATGTTGAAGAGCCGCATAATTTTTTCTCCGTCCCCTGTGACGTCGAGTGTCTCCTTATGTCCAAATAGACGGGAGTTATATATGTCCAAATAGACGGGAGTTATATGCCCCTCACCACATCTGCCTAAAACCTAACCTTCGTTTTTTTATAAAATTAAACCCTTGTTAATATAGCCCTCTTGATTTGAACCCTGGCAATTTTAGCCCTCTATTTTATTTTTTAATAATGATATATATCTGGTCTCGTCCAGTAGCCGTCTTTAGTGGTCAGCGGTTGGGTGGAGAGTGCATAACCATTTCCGATTCCTTCGGGGATCGGATCTTGGATCGATTTCCCCTAACACGCCAGGTCCTCCAACTCTGAGCTTCAGATGGTGATGGATGGGGCTTTGTTTATATATGGTTATTAAATTTTAAAATTAAAAACAAATGTGTTGATAGTGAAAAAACGATTTATGAAGCACCATACAGTGCTGATAGGTATTTAAAAATAAATGTATTGAGGTTGAAAAAACGATTTATGAAGCACCATACAGTGTTGAAAGGTATTTAGCAGTGGGAGGGGCACCCCGCCCTCTACCATACGGAGTTGGAGAGGGAACAGAGACAGTTGTCATCCCAATTCGCCTGATGAGAACCTTTGGAAAGTTCGAAACGCGTCGCGAGAGTGTGCCTGGATGACACGGGACCGTAAAAATGAGTACAGCTGCCATCATTTGAAAGGTGGGTGATGTAGCAGAGCCTTGGAAAATTTTCTCTTCATGCCCAAATAGGCGTCGAGTTGGTCAAAATGGCCTCCATCATTGGTGTGAGTGATGTTGAAGAGCCGCATAATTTTTTCTCCGTCCCCTGTGACGTCGAGTGTCTCCTTATGTCCAAATAGACGGGAGTTATATATGTCCAAATAGACGGGAGTTATATGCCCCTCACCACATCTGCCTAAAACCTAACCTTCGTTTTTTTATAAAATTAAACCCTTGTTAATATAGCCCTCTTGATTTGAACCCTGGCAATTTTAGCCCTCTATTTTATTTTTTAATAATGATATATATCTGGTCTCGTCCAGTAGCCGTCTTTAGTGGTCAGCGGTTGGGTGGAGAGTGCATAACCATTTCCGATTCCTTCGGGGATCGGATCTTGGATCGATTTCCCCTAACACGCCAGGTCCTCCAACTCTGAGCTTCAGATGGTGATGGATGGGGCTTTGTTTATATATGGTTATTAAATTTTAAAATTAAAAACAAATGTGTTGATAGTGAAAAAACGATTTATGAAGCACCATACAGTGCTGATAGGTATTTAAAAATAAATGTATTGAGGTTGAAAAAACGATTTATGAAGCACCATACAGTGTTGAAAGGTATTTAGCAGTGGGAGGGGCACCCCGCCCTCTACCATACGGAGTTGGAGAGGGAACAGAGACAGTTGTCATCCCAATTCGCCTGATGAGAACCTTTGGAAAGTTCGAAACGCGTCGCGAGAGTGTGCCTGGATGACACGGGACCGTAAAAATGAGTACAGCTGCCATCATTTGAAAGGTGGGTGATGTAGCAGAGCCTTGGAAAATTTTCTCTTCATGCCCAAATAGGCGTCGAGTTGGTCAAAATGGCCTCCATCATTGGTGTGAGTGATGTTGAAGAGCCGCATAATTTTTTCTCCGTCCCCTGTGACGTCGAGTGTCTCCTTATGTCCAAATAGACGGGAGTTATATATGTCCAAATAGACGGGAGTTATATGCCCCTCACCACATCTGCCTAAAACCTAACCTTCGTTTTTTTATAAAATTAAACCCTTGTTAATATAGCCCTCTTGATTTGAACCCTGGCAATTTTAGCCCTCTATTTTATTTTTTAATAATGATATATATCTGGTCTCGTCCAGTAGCCGTCTTTAGTGGTCAGCGGTTGGGTGGAGAGTGCATAACCATTTCCGATTCCTTCGGGGATCGGATCTTGGATCGATTTCCCCTAACACGCCAGGTCCTCCAACTCTGAGCTTCAGATGGTGATGGATGGGGCTTTGTTTATATATGGTTATTAAATTTTAAAATTAAAAACAAATGTGTTGATAGTGAAAAAACGATTTATGAAGCACCATACAGTGCTGATAGGTATTTAAAAATAAATGTATTGAGGTTGAAAAAACGATTTATGAAGCACCATACAGTGTTGAAAGGTATTTAGCAGTGGGAGGGGCACCCCGCCCTCTACCATACGGAGTTGGAGAGGGAACAGAGACAGTTGTCATCCCAATTCGCCTGATGAGAACCTTTGGAAAGTTCGAAACGCGTCGCGAGAGTGTGCCTGGATGACACGGGACCGTAAAAATGAGTACAGCTGCCATCATTTGAAAGGTGGGTGATGTAGCAGAGCCTTGGAAAATTTTCTCTTCATGCCCAAATAGGCGTCGAGTTGGTCAAAATGGCCTCCATCATTGGTGTGAGTGATGTTGAAGAGCCGCATAATTTTTTCTCCGTCCCCTGTGACGTCGAGTGTCTCCTTATGTCCAAATAGACGGGAGTTATATATGTCCAAATAGACGGGAGTTATATGCCCCTCACCACATCTGCCTAAAACCTAACCTTCGTTTTTTTATAAAATTAAACCCTTGTTAATATAGCCCTCTTGATTTGAACCCTGGCAATTTTAGCCCTCTATTTTATTTTTTAATAATGATATATATCTGGTCTCGTCCAGTAGCCGTCTTTAGTGGTCAGCGGTTGGGTGGAGAGTGCATAACCATTTCCGATTCCTTCGGGGATCGGATCTTGGATCGATTTCCCCTAACACGCCAGGTCCTCCAACTCTGAGCTTCAGATGGTGATGGATGGGGCTTTGTTTATATATGGTTATTAAATTTTAAAATTAAAAACAAATGTGTTGATAGTGAAAAAACGATTTATGAAGCACCATACAGTGCTGATAGGTATTTAAAAATAAATGTATTGAGGTTGAAAAAACGATTTATGAAGCACCATACAGTGTTGAAAGGTATTTAGCAGTGGGAGGGGCACCCCGCCCTCTACCATACGGAGTTGGAGAGGGAACAGAGACAGTTGTCATCCCAATTCGCCTGATGAGAACCTTTGGAAAGTTCGAAACGCGTCGCGAGAGTGTGCCTGGATGACACGGGACCGTAAAAATGAGTACAGCTGCCATCATTTGAAAGGTGGGTGATGTAGCAGAGCCTTGGAAAATTTTCTCTTCATGCCCAAATAGGCGTCGAGTTGGTCAAAATGGCCTCCATCATTGGTGTGAGTGATGTTGAAGAGCCGCATAATTTTTTCTCCGTCCCCTGTGACGTCGAGTGTCTCCTTATGTCCAAATAGACGGGAGTTATATATGTCCAAATAGACGGGAGTTATATGCCCCTCACCACATCTGCCTAAAACCTAACCTTCGTTTTTTTATAAAATTAAACCCTTGTTAATATAGCCCTCTTGATTTGAACCCTGGCAATTTTAGCCCTCTATTTTATTTTTTAATAATGATATATATCTGGTCTCGTCCAGTAGCCGTCTTTAGTGGTCAGCGGTTGGGTGGAGAGTGCATAACCATTTCCGATTCCTTCGGGGATCGGATCTTGGATCGATTTCCCCTAACACGCCAGGTCCTCCAACTCTGAGCTTCAGATGGTGATGGATGGGGCTTTGTTTATATATGGTTATTAAATTTTAAAATTAAAAACAAATGTGTTGATAGTGAAAAAACGATTTATGAAGCACCATACAGTGCTGATAGGTATTTAAAAATAAATGTATTGAGGTTGAAAAAACGATTTATGAAGCACCATACAGTGTTGAAAGGTATTTAGCAGTGGGAGGGGCACCCCGCCCTCTACCATACGGAGTTGGAGAGGGAACAGAGACAGTTGTCATCCCAATTCGCCTGATGAGAACCTTTGGAAAGTTCGAAACGCGTCGCGAGAGTGTGCCTGGATGACACGGGACCGTAAAAATGAGTACAGCTGCCATCATTTGAAAGGTGGGTGATGTAGCAGAGCCTTGGAAAATTTTCTCTTCATGCCCAAATAGGCGTCGAGTTGGTCAAAATGGCCTCCATCATTGGTGTGAGTGATGTTGAAGAGCCGCATAATTTTTTCTCCGTCCCCTGTGACGTCGAGTGTCTCCTTATGTCCAAATAGACGGGAGTTATATATGTCCAAATAGACGGGAGTTATATGCCCCTCACCACATCTGCCTAAAACCTAACCTTCGTTTTTTTATAAAATTAAACCCTTGTTAATATAGCCCTCTTGATTTGAACCCTGGCAATTTTAGCCCTCTATTTTATTTTTTAATAATGATATATATCTGGTCTCGTCCAGTAGCCGTCTTTAGTGGTCAGCGGTTGGGTGGAGAGTGCATAACCATTTCCGATTCCTTCGGGGATCGGATCTTGGATCGATTTCCCCTAACACGCCAGGTCCTCCAACTCTGAGCTTCAGATGGTGATGGATGGGGCTTTGTTTATATATGGTTATTAAATTTTAAAATTAAAAACAAATGTGTTGATAGTGAAAAAACGATTTATGAAGCACCATACAGTGCTGATAGGTATTTAAAAATAAATGTATTGAGGTTGAAAAAACGATTTATGAAGCACCATACAGTGTTGAAAGGTATTTAGCAGTGGGAGGGGCACCCCGCCCTCTACCATACGGAGTTGGAGAGGGAACAGAGACAGTTGTCATCCCAATTCGCCTGATGAGAACCTTTGGAAAGTTCGAAACGCGTCGCGAGAGTGTGCCTGGATGACACGGGACCGTAAAAATGAGTACAGCTGCCATCATTTGAAAGGTGGGTGATGTAGCAGAGCCTTGGAAAATTTTCTCTTCATGCCCAAATAGGCGTCGAGTTGGTCAAAATGGCCTCCATCATTGGTGTGAGTGATGTTGAAGAGCCGCATAATTTTTTCTCCGTCCCCTGTGACGTCGAGTGTCTCCTTATGTCCAAATAGACGGGAGTTATATATGTCCAAATAGACGGGAGTTATATGCCCCTCACCACATCTGCCTAAAACCTAACCTTCGTTTTTTTATAAAATTAAACCCTTGTTAATATAGCCCTCTTGATTTGAACCCTGGCAATTTTAGCCCTCTATTTTATTTTTTAATAATGATATATATCTGGTCTCGTCCAGTAGCCGTCTTTAGTGGTCAGCGGTTGGGTGGAGAGTGCATAACCATTTCCGATTCCTTCGGGGATCGGATCTTGGATCGATTTCCCCTAACACGCCAGGTCCTCCAACTCTGAGCTTCAGATGGTGATGGATGGGGCTTTGTTTATATATGGTTATTAAATTTTAAAATTAAAAACAAATGTGTTGATAGTGAAAAAACGATTTATGAAGCACCATACAGTGCTGATAGGTATTTAAAAATAAATGTATTGAGGTTGAAAAAACGATTTATGAAGCACCATACAGTGTTGAAAGGTATTTAGCAGTGGGAGGGGCACCCCGCCCTCTACCATACGGAGTTGGAGAGGGAACAGAGACAGTTGTCATCCCAATTCGCCTGATGAGAACCTTTGGAAAGTTCGAAACGCGTCGCGAGAGTGTGCCTGGATGACACGGGACCGTAAAAATGAGTACAGCTGCCATCATTTGAAAGGTGGGTGATGTAGCAGAGCCTTGGAAAATTTTCTCTTCATGCCCAAATAGGCGTCGAGTTGGTCAAAATGGCCTCCATCATTGGTGTGAGTGATGTTGAAGAGCCGCATAATTTTTTCTCCGTCCCCTGTGACGTCGAGTGTCTCCTTATGTCCAAATAGACGGGAGTTATATATGTCCAAATAGACGGGAGTTATATGCCCCTCACCACATCTGCCTAAAACCTAACCTTCGTTTTTTTATAAAATTAAACCCTTGTTAATATAGCCCTCTTGATTTGAACCCTGGCAATTTTAGCCCTCTATTTTATTTTTTAATAATGATATATATCTGGTCTCGTCCAGTAGCCGTCTTTAGTGGTCAGCGGTTGGGTGGAGAGTGCATAACCATTTCCGATTCCTTCGGGGATCGGATCTTGGATCGATTTCCCCTAACACGCCAGGTCCTCCAACTCTGAGCTTCAGATGGTGATGGATGGGGCTTTGTTTATATATGGTTATTAAATTTTAAAATTAAAAACAAATGTGTTGATAGTGAAAAAACGATTTATGAAGCACCATACAGTGCTGATAGGTATTTAAAAATAAATGTATTGAGGTTGAAAAAACGATTTATGAAGCACCATACAGTGTTGAAAGGTATTTAGCAGTGGGAGGGGCACCCCGCCCTCTACCATACGGAGTTGGAGAGGGAACAGAGACAGTTGTCATCCCAATTCGCCTGATGAGAACCTTTGGAAAGTTCGAAACGCGTCGCGAGAGTGTGCCTGGATGACACGGGACCGTAAAAATGAGTACAGCTGCCATCATTTGAAAGGTGGGTGATGTAGCAGAGCCTTGGAAAATTTTCTCTTCATGCCCAAATAGGCGTCGAGTTGGTCAAAATGGCCTCCATCATTGGTGTGAGTGATGTTGAAGAGCCGCATAATTTTTTCTCCGTCCCCTGTGACGTCGAGTGTCTCCTTATGTCCAAATAGACGGGAGTTATATATGTCCAAATAGACGGGAGTTATATGCCCCTCACCACATCTGCCTAAAACCTAACCTTCGTTTTTTTATAAAATTAAACCCTTGTTAATATAGCCCTCTTGATTTGAACCCTGGCAATTTTAGCCCTCTAT
>NW_027645589.1:32500-37500 GCF_949357685.1 Gobio gobio | reverse complement strand
GTTCAATAGCCAGAATTTGGCTGCGGATTTCGCTTATGGCCATGCCACCCTGAGCAAGCCCGATCAGAGTACGAAGAAGAAGAAGAGTTCTTGAACTCTTAAATAGCCAGAATTTGGCAGCAGCTTTCGCTTATGGCCATACCACTCTGAGCTGGTGCAAAGAGTGTTTGAAGCTTCAAGCTATTTTCTGAACTTTCAGGTTGAATTTAAAGTTTTGTTTTCTCCAAGTTCTCAGTTTTGTTTTCTCCCCGCTCACCTGCAGCGTCTGCTGTTTGTGGGGGGAGGTTTTTTGAGTTTGTTTTGATATTGAATGGAGCACATGGAGGGAAACAATGGAGTGCAACAAACAGGCCTAGGACCTAAAAAAGGCACCGGGAATCACGTTGAAATGGAGGAGAAGATGTTTGACAAGAAACTAACAGTGAGTGTGGAGATTGTTGGAGAGGAGAAAATCACAATGATGGAGTTACTTAGAGGAATCAAGGAAGTGTGTGGAGCGGTTAATGGATGCCGGTTTAAAGGAGACCAAAAATATGAAATCACAATGAATCACATAAAAGGGAAGGAAAGACTGATTGATGGCTTTAAAATTAGGAACTGTCAAATTATGGCCAGAGATCTTGCTAATGATGAGCTTGTTGTTTCATTCATGAATCTACCGGTTTACATAACAGACGAGGAGATTCTGGAGAAGCTTAATGGTTGGGGGGTCAAAGCAACAACCCCGATCAAGAGGAGGAAATGGCCGGGAACGGACATTGCAGATGGGACTCGCTTTTGTAAGGTCAAATTCTCAGACACTGTTCAGTCGTTGCCGTACTCGACCAAATTTGAAACGCTGGAGGGTGCAGAGTATTTTCGGGTAATTCACAACAAACAGGTGAAAGTCTGTCGTATTTGTATCCAACCTGGACATGTATTAAGAGACTGCCCTGAATTCGCCTGTCATAAGTGTGGTAAACAAGGGCATTATGCCAGAGAGTGCGAAGAATTGAGTGGTGCACGGTACAGTGATATGATGGGGGATACGAGCTCGTCCAAGGGAGCGCATGGGGAAGAGAACCGAACCATACAAGGAGGCGCGATGGGGAGTACCTTTGATGATATGGGCAGTCAGCCACTGCATTCGGGACAAGAGGACCACACAACTCAAGCCGAGGGTGGCACTCCCAGCCTCCAGAGAATGGGACCAGTGGACCGGCGGTTAATGGACAATAAAGAAAAGGAAGGGCATGTGAGTAAAACAACTGTGGTCGATGAGACCCCAAAATCTCCATGTTTGGCTAAAATTGACTATAGAAGTAAGAATGAGAGTAATGGTGATGATGATGATGATGATGATGATGATAGTGACGATGAGAGTGATGATGCTGAGTATGATGACGATGAGTATGATTTGTATAATGAAACAGCTTGTGAAAATATGCAACTGATTGGTAGAAAAAAAAGGCTGCTAAATGACAAAGGAGAGAAGGGGAACCTAAAGAAAAAGAAATGAGGTACATCCTGCTTCTTTTAACTACTGCTATGATTAAAGTAGCGTCCTTAAATACTAATGGACTTGGAAACATGCGCAAAGCTTATGGGTTTACAGCATTTAGTGAGCATGATGTATTAGAATTTCAAGTGGGTAAAAAGTATGTGATTTTTGTGTTATGCCTCAATTTATTTTTTATTTTTTTTGGGTTGCTCTCATGGCCACGGTAACATCAATAAACATAAATGGGTTAAGGGATAAAAGGAAGATGAAAGATTTACTATTTACATATAGGAGTGATATAATTTGTATACAGGAAACAAATTGGGAAGAAGATAAGGTGAGGGAGATGAGAGAAGAGTGGAGGGGGGATATATATTATAATAATGGAGCCAGTAATGCAAGAGGTGTGGCAATATTAATAAAAACAGACAAAGTAGATAATATAAAAGAAATATATAAAGATCAGAGAGGAAGGATTTTGGTAGTGGAATTTAAGTATGGAGAGATAGATTTTAGATTAATAAATATATATGTTCCAAATATAGAATTGGACAAGAGAGAGGTTATAGAAGAGTTAAGAGGGTTGGTGGTTGGGAAATGCATTATAGTGGGAGACTTCAACACAAAATGCAGTAGATTGGATGTCGGCAAGGGAGTAAAATTTAGATGGGAGAAGTCGAGGGGATTGTTGTTGGATATAATAAGGGACAAGGGATTGATAGATGTATGGAGATATGAAAATCCAGATAAGAGGGAATTCAGTAGGAGGCAGTTAAGGGAAGGGATATTGAAACAGAGTAGAATAGATTTAGTGTTAGCAAAGGAAGGAATAATTAGGTATATAGATGGGATAAGGTATCAAGAAAATAGTTTAAGTGATCATGATAGTGTTAGATTCAAAATCAAGATAGGAAATGAAGAGGTAGGAGGAGGGATGTGGGTATTGAATGCAGGGTATATTGAGGAAGGAGAATATGAGATGCAGATGAAAGATTTATTGAATAGAGAGAATGAGAGGATAGATGAGTATAAAAGGAATGGTGTCACAGATGATGGAATAGGAGAGAGATGGGAGAAAATGAAGGATCAAATCAAATCAATTAGCATAAAATACAGTAAGAAAAGAAGGAGGAAAAAGATAAAGGAAGAAAGTTTGTTAAGAGAAAGATTGAGAGAAGAGTTAGACAAGGTAGAGGATGAAGACGGATACAGTATGGAAAAATATATAGAGGTTAAAATGGCATTAGAGAAATATGAGAGAGAGAAATGTAGAGGAGCAATCTTAAGAAGCAAGGCAAAATATGCATTAGAAGGTGAAAAATGTACAGGGTATTTTTTGGGTCTTGAGAAAAGGAGACAAAGTAAAACATATATTCATGAAATAAATACAAAAGAAGGTAAGACAACAAAAGACTATGTAGAGATTTTAGAGAGAGTACAGGAATTTTATGAAGAATTATATAAAAAGGGAGGAGTAGATGAGAAAAGTATGGGTGATGTGTTGGAAAGCGTGGAAAATGTTCTAATGAAGGAAGATGGAGACTGGTGTGATAGGGAGATAGAAGAGGCAGAAGTGATAGAAGCAATAGGGGGGTTAAAGAGCGGAAAAAGCCCGGGAAGTGATGGAATAGGTATTGAGTGGTATAAGGTATATAAAGAAGAGGTAGCACCAATATTGGTGGAAGTATTTAAAGGAATAGAAAGAACAGGGGTAGTACAAGACAGGATGGTAGAGGGAGTGATAGCTTTAGTTTATAAGAAGGGAAATAGATTGGATATAGGGAATTACAGACCAATCAGTCTGCTAAATGTTGATTACAAAATATTGACCAAAATTTTAGCTAATAGGGTAAAAAGAGTGATTGGGGGTATAGTGCAACCAACGCAGAGTTATAGTGTACCAGGTAGGGATATAGCGGATACGATAGCGACAATAAGAGATGTGATAGAATATATGAAACAAGATAGGAAGGGAGGAATTGTATTGGGGATAGATTGGAATAAAGCTTTCGATAGGGTTGAGCATGAATATCTATTTAGAGTATTAGAAAAGTTTGGATTTGGGGTGAAAATGGTGGGATGGGTGAGGAAACTATATGAGAGGGCAAAGAGCTGTGTAAAGATAAATGGAGTGTTAACGGATAAGTTTGAGATTGCAAGGTCAGTGAGACAGGGATGTCCCCTGTCTGCATTACTATATGCAATTTCTGTAGAGCCCCTAGCCACATTAATTAAAAGAGATAAAAAGATAGTCGGGATTGATTTGCCGTATGGAGGTATTTGTATTATAAATCAATATGCAGATGATACCACAATCACTGTGAGGAGAGGAGAGGATGTTAAAAGAGTTCTAGAGATCGTAGAGAAATATGGGAAGGCATCGGGTGCGAAAATAAATAGGGAGAAATCAGATTTGATGTATATAGGAGAGGTAGAGAGAGTAGAGGTTGGGGTAAAAGTAGAAGAAAAGTATCTAAAAGTGCTGGGGGTGTATTTAGGGGTAGAAAGCCAAGAGGCAAGAGATGTGACTTGGACCGGAGTGATTAACAAAATAAGAACAGTATGTACAGCATGGAAAGGGAGGAAATTAAAGTTAAATGGGAAAGTAATTGTAGTAAACAGTCTGTTGCTTTCAGTATGTGTGTATGTAATGAGTGTAATTGAAATGCCAGAGTGGGTGATGAATGAGTTAAATAAAATTGTGTGTGATTTTATATGGGAGGGCAAAGGGGTGAAAATAGCACAGAAAACATTAGTGGGAAAGAGATGGGAAGGAGGTTTAAACTTGATGGATCTAGAAATAAAAAGGACTGCAATGAGAATAAAAACTGTGGTGAAATATGTGGGGGGCAGATGGGAGTATGGATGGAAGGAATTCTTAAGAAAATATATTGATGATGTGGGAGGAATAGGTGAAAATGGTTGGTACATGGGTTTTAAAAAATCTATGACAGGAGGAATACCAGAAATATACCGGGAGGTATTAGAGGCATGGAGGCGGTTTCTACCTAAAGTAGATTATGAGTGTGAAAACTTACATATGATTAAAAACTTACCGCTGTTTCTAAATGAAAAGTTTAAACATAAAAACAAAACGTTATATGAGCCTAAATTTATAGAAGGAGGTATAAAACAAATAAAAGACATTATGTATGAAGTCATTCCAGGATTCCTTGGAAGCAACTGCATTTATGACTCTGTATGTGATCTGGAAGGAATGGGGAACAGAGAGAAAGTTAATAAAATATATGAAATGATCAAATCTGCCATACCAATGCAATGGGTACATCTGATTGAAAATAAATGTACACCCAGAGAAGAACAATGTTTGCCAGAAATGTATGTAAATGATGATGGGAAGAGGCATCAAATCAATGCCTTGAGTGTTAAAGATGTGTACAGGAGATTAATTGTTGATGTTCGAAAGGAGCCAGCAGCAGAAAAAGTGTGGAAGAAGGTTTTTGATGATTTGGATGTGGAAAAGATCTGGTCGAATTTAAATGTAAAATATAACAGCATA
>NW_027645589.1:17500-20000 GCF_949357685.1 Gobio gobio | reverse complement strand
TCAATTAATGCTAGGGGACTGTCAACTATGACCAAATTTGATAATATAAATCACTTGACAAAGAAGAACGATATAATATGTATACAAGAGACAGGATGGAGTGATGAAAAAGTTAATGTTTTGAAGAAAATATGGGATGGGGAATTTATTTACAACAATGATCCAAATAGGAAAAAGGGAGTAGCAATTTTAATTAGAAGGGGTACAATACAAAAAGCAACAGTGATATTCACGGATAATAAAGGAAGGACATTGGTGGTTAAGGTTGAAGGAAAAGAAGAAGAAATAACAATATGTAATATTCATGCACCAAATGAAGATGTAGAAAGAGTGACTTTTTTTAAAGAAATGGATGTTCTTATAGAGGACTATAAAAATGTGATTGTTATTGGTGATTTTAATACTGTTTTGGAAAGAATTGATGTGGAAGATTATATGGTGTATAGAGCAGATGTTGGGAGAAAAGAATTAAAGAAAGTTATGGAAAAACATAGATTTATAGAGTTATGGAGGGAAAGAAATAGAGTAAAAAGAGAATATTCAAGACGACAAATGGTAAATAATGTTTTAAAACAAAGTAGAATTGATTTTGTATTATGTAACAGACAGTTAGGAAGTTTCATTACAAAAGTATTTTACAAAAGGTTTAGTGGAAGTGATCACGATTTTTTAAATGTAATTATTGATTATTGTGGTGTTGAGAGAGGACCAGGGGTGTGGGTTTTTAATACAGAACTTTTAAAAAATGACTTTTATAAAATGGAAGTAGAAAATTGCATAATACATAGTATTAATAATGTCTTATATGAAGAAGCAAAAAGTGTGTGGTGGGATAATTTAAAAATAGATATTAAAAAATTATCTATTGAATATTCAAATAAATTGCAAAGAATAAAGAAAAGTAAAGAAAGATTATTAAACAAGGAATGGGAAGAAGAAATGAAAAATGTGTCAGAAGGAAGGATGGATGGGAGTAAAATTGTGATATTAGAAGAGAAATTGAAAAAAATAGAAGAGGAAAAGTGCATGGGAGCTAAAATAAGAAGTAGAGCGAAAAACACAGTAGAAGGAGAAAGGAGTACAAAATTTTTTTATGATTTGGAAAAAACAAGAAAACAAGCAGAAATGATAAAAAGCATTTTAAAAAATGGAAGGGTTGTGAAAGGAAAAGAAGGTATTTTAAATGAAGTGAAAGATTTTTATGCTATTTTATTTAAAAAAGATGTTATTAATGAGGAAGATGAGGAGTTTTTATTGAATCAAATAGAAATAAAAGTAAATGAAGATGATAAGAAAATGTGTGATAAGGAAATAAAAGAAGAAGAAATAGAAGAAGCTATAAATCAGTTGAGTAATGGGAAAAGTCCAGGCCTGGATGGTTTACCATCTGAATTTTATAAGGTTTTTAAGAATGTTTTAACACCAATAATGCATGATTTATTTATTGATATTTTTAAACAGAAAAAATTAAGTGAAAGTATGAAGAAGGGAATGATCAAGATTATATATAAAAATAAAAGAGAAAGAGAAGAGCTTAAAAATTATAGACCTTTGAGTATGTTAAATACCGATTATAAGATACTGGCAAAGATTCTGGCAAACAGACTGAAAAAAGTAATTCCGAATATTATAAAAACAAATCAGGCTTATGGTGTTTTAAATCGAGATATTTTAGATATAGTAACAAGCATAAGAGATTTAATGTGGTATATGAAAGAAAAAGGGGAAGAAGGATATTTATTAAGTATAGATCTGGAAAAGGCGTTTGATAGAGTGGAGCACAAATATTTATTTGATATACTGGGAAAATTTGGTTTTGGGGAAAATTTTATTGAATGGATGAAATGCTTATATAATGATATTTTAAGTTGTATTAAAGTAAATGGGTTTTTAACAGATTTTATTAAGATATCAAGGTCCATAAGGCAGGGGTGTCCATTATCGGCGCTACTATACACATTAGTTGCTGAACCATTAGGACTTGCAGTAAAAAAAGAAAAGCAGATAAAAGGAATAGTTTTTGAAAAGGAGGATGAGCAGTCTAAAATTTTTCAATATGCTGATGACACTACTTTGTTTTTAAAGGATTTTAAGAGTATTGAAAAGGCAATGTTGATATTGAAAAGATATTGTGGTGGAACGGGTGCTAAAGTAAACAATGATAAGACAGAATATATGAGAATGGGGAAGGTAGATACATTAGAAAGACAATGGAATTTTAAAGAACAGAGAAATGAATTAAAGATTTTAGGAATAACACTTGGAAGAGATGAATGTAGAACAAGAGACCTGGTATGGGAGGAGACTATAGGGAAAATGGAAAAAAGACTTAATTTTTGGAAACAAAGACAATTATTTTTAAAGGGGAAAGTATTGGTTTTAAACTCTTTATTTTTATCCAAGATGTGGTATATTTTAAGTGTGGTTAGTCTGCCAATATGGGTGTATAAAAGAATAAAAACGTTAATTTTAAAGTTTTTATGGGATGGTAAACCAGCGA
>NW_027645589.1:7500-10000 GCF_949357685.1 Gobio gobio | reverse complement strand
TTTAATTAGAAGGGGTACAATACAAAAAGCAACAGTGATATTCACGGATAATAAAGGAAGGACATTGGTGGTTAAGGTTGAAGGAAAAGAAGAAGAAATAACAATATGTAATATTCATGCACCAAATGAAGATGTAGAAAGAGTGACTTTTTTTAAAGAAATGGATGTTCTTATAGAGGACTATAAAAATGTGATTGTTATTGGTGATTTTAATACTGTTTTGGAAAGAATTGATGTGGAAGATTATATGGTGTATAGAGCAGATGTTGGGAGAAAAGAATTAAAGAAAGTTATGGAAAAACATAGATTTATAGAGTTATGGAGGGAAAGAAATAGAGTAAAAAGAGAATATTCAAGACGACAAATGGTAAATAATGTTTTAAAACAAAGTAGAATTGATTTTGTATTATGTAACAGACAGTTAGGAAGTTTCATTACAAAAGTATTTTACAAAAGGTTTAGTGGAAGTGATCACGATTTTTTAAATGTAATTATTGATTATTGTGGTGTTGAGAGAGGACCAGGGGTGTGGGTTTTTAATACAGAACTTTTAAAAAATGACTTTTATAAAATGGAAGTAGAAAATTGCATAATACATAGTATTAATAATGTCTTATATGAAGAAGCAAAAAGTGTGTGGTGGGATAATTTAAAAATAGATATTAAAAAATTATCTATTGAATATTCAAATAAATTGCAAAGAATAAAGAAAAGTAAAGAAAGATTATTAAACAAGGAATGGGAAGAAGAAATGAAAAATGTGTCAGAAGGAAGGATGGATGGGAGTAAAATTGTGATATTAGAAGAGAAATTGAAAAAAATAGAAGAGGAAAAGTGCATGGGAGCTAAAATAAGAAGTAGAGCGAAAAACACAGTAGAAGGAGAAAGGAGTACAAAATTTTTTTATGATTTGGAAAAAACAAGAAAACAAGCAGAAATGATAAAAAGCATTTTAAAAAATGGAAGGGTTGTGAAAGGAAAAGAAGGTATTTTAAATGAAGTGAAAGATTTTTATGCTATTTTATTTAAAAAAGATGTTATTAATGAGGAAGATGAGGAGTTTTTATTGAATCAAATAGAAATAAAAGTAAATGAAGATGATAAGAAAATGTGTGATAAGGAAATAAAAGAAGAAGAAATAGAAGAAGCTATAAATCAGTTGAGTAATGGGAAAAGTCCAGGCCTGGATGGTTTACCATCTGAATTTTATAAGGTTTTTAAGAATGTTTTAACACCAATAATGCATGATTTATTTATTGATATTTTTAAACAGAAAAAATTAAGTGAAAGTATGAAGAAGGGAATGATCAAGATTATATATAAAAATAAAGGAGAAAGAGAAGAGCTTAAAAATTATAGACCTTTGAGTATGTTAAATACCGATTATAAGATACTGGCAAAGATTCTGGCAAACAGACTGAAAAAAGTAATTCCGAATATTATAAAAACAAATCAGGCTTATGGTGTTTTAAATCGAGATATTTTAGATATAGTAACAAGCATAAGAGATTTAATGTGGTATATGAAAGAAAAAGGGGAAGAAGGATATTTATTAAGTATAGATCTGGAAAAGGCGTTTGATAGAGTGGAGCACAAATATTTATTTGATATACTGGGAAAATTTGGTTTTGGGGAAAATTTTATTGAATGGATGAAATGCTTATATAATGATATTTTAAGTTGTATTAAAGTAAATGGGTTTTTAACAGATTTTATTAAGATATCAAGGTCCATAAGGCAGGGGTGTCCATTATCGGCGCTACTATACACATTAGTTGCTGAACCATTAGGACTTGCAGTAAAAAAAGAAAAGCAGATAAAAGGAATAGTTTTTGAAAAGGAGGATGAGCAGTCTAAAATTTTTCAATATGCTGATGACACTACTTTGTTTTTAAAGGATTTTAAGAGTATTGAAAAGGCAATGTTGATATTGAAAAGATATTGTGGTGGAACGGGTGCTAAAGTAAACAATGATAAGACAGAATATATGAGAATGGGGAAGGTAGATACATTAGAAAGACAATGGAATTTTAAAGAACAGAGAAATGAATTAAAGATTTTAGGAATAACACTTGGAAGAGATGAATGTAGAACAAGAGACCTGGTATGGGAGGAGACTATAGGGAAAATGGAAAAAAGACTTAATTTTTGGAAACAAAGACAATTATTTTTAAAGGGGAAAGTATTGGTTTTAAACTCTTTATTTTTATCCAAGATGTGGTATATTTTAAGTGTGGTTAGTCTGCCAATATGGGTGTATAAAAGAATAAAAACGTTAATTTTAAAGTTTTTATGGGATGGTAAACCAGCGAAAATAGCGTATAATACTATCATTGGCGAGGTGGAAAAGGGAGGTTTGGGATTGATAGACCCTATGATAAGAAAACAAAGTTTGAGAATTAAGAATGTTAAAAGATTTTTAATAAAGGATGATTCAATATGGAAAAAAAATAATGAGCTTTTATATAAATAAGTGTGGGAAAATGGGGGATGATTTTAT
>NW_027645589.1:0-2500 GCF_949357685.1 Gobio gobio | reverse complement strand
AAAGACAAAGAAGTTGCAGAGGAAGAGGAGAACATCAACATAGAAGACAATGAGGAAAATAAAGAGGATGGAGAACAAGGAATGGAGATGGAAGAAGGAGCAAACAAAGAGGATATCAACTTGACTCAAAAAGACTTTTCAAAGGATCAGGATGACACTGAGATTGACTACCAAGAAGGACAAGAAAATGAAACGGCTGAGGACATGGGAATAAAGATAATGACCAAGGTAAGAGAAGCGGAAAATGGAGAGGATATATCTGGAATGGAAAAAAAAGACATAGAAAGACTACCAAAAGGAGTTTTAGACATTGATAAGGTTCTTTTAAAACAAAAGAGAAGAAGAGAAGAAGTAAAGGAACGGTTGGAGAGGAAGAAAGAAAAGAAAAGAGAAGAAAGATTAGGATTTCTTGAATAAGATTGAATAGAATTATGTTTGGTGTTTTTTGTTTTTTGTTTTGGTTTTTTCTCTTTATGATGGGGTTTTTTATTTCTTTCTATTTTTCTTTTCCTTTTTTAATGAGTCAATTGAGCATAGTTTCAATTAATGCTAGGGGACTGTCAACTATGACCAAATTTGATAATATAAATCACTTGACAAAGAAGAACGATATAATATGTATACAAGAGACAGGATGGAGTGATGAAAAAGTTAATGTTTTGAAGAAAATATGGGATGGGGAATTTATTTACAACAATGATCCAAATAGGAAAAAGGGAGTAGCAATTTTAATTAGAAGGGGTACAATACAAAAAGCAACAGTGATATTCACGGATAATAAAGGAAGGACATTGGTGGTTAAGGTTGAAGGAAAAGAAGAAGAAATAACAATATGTAATATTCATGCACCAAATGAAGATGTAGAAAGAGTGACTTTTTTTAAAGAAATGGATGTTCTTATAGAGGACTATAAAAATGTGATTGTTATTGGTGATTTTAATACTGTTTTGGAAAGAATTGATGTGGAAGATTATATGGTGTATAGAGCAGATGTTGGGAGAAAAGAATTAAAGAAAGTTATGGAAAAACATAGATTTATAGAGTTATGGAGGGAAAGAAATAGAGTAAAAAGAGAATATTCAAGACGACAAATGGTAAATAATGTTTTAAAACAAAGTAGAATTGATTTTGTATTATGTAACAGACAGTTAGGAAGTTTCATTACAAAAGTATTTTACAAAAGGTTTAGTGGAAGTGATCACGATTTTTTAAATGTAATTATTGATTATTGTGGTGTTGAGAGAGGACCAGGGGTGTGGGTTTTTAATACAGAACTTTTAAAAAATGACTTTTATAAAATGGAAGTAGAAAATTGCATAATACATAGTATTAATAATGTCTTATATGAAGAAGCAAAAAGTGTGTGGTGGGATAATTTAAAAATAGATATTAAAAAATTATCTATTGAATATTCAAATAAATTGCAAAGAATAAAGAAAAGTAAAGAAAGATTATTAAACAAGGAATGGGAAGAAGAAATGAAAAATGTGTCAGAAGGAAGGATGGATGGGAGTAAAATTGTGATATTAGAAGAGAAATTGAAAAAAATAGAAGAGGAAAAGTGCATGGGAGCTAAAATAAGAAGTAGAGCGAAAAACACAGTAGAAGGAGAAAGGAGTACAAAATTTTTTTATGATTTGGAAAAAACAAGAAAACAAGCAGAAATGATAAAAAGCATTTTAAAAAATGGAAGGGTTGTGAAAGGAAAAGAAGGTATTTTAAATGAAGTGAAAGATTTTTATGCTATTTTATTTAAAAAAGATGTTATTAATGAGGAAGATGAGGAGTTTTTATTGAATCAAATAGAAATAAAAGTAAATGAAGATGATAAGAAAATGTGTGATAAGGAAATAAAAGAAGAAGAAATAGAAGAAGCTATAAATCAGTTGAGTAATGGGAAAAGTCCAGGCCTGGATGGTTTACCATCTGAATTTTATAAGGTTTTTAAGAATGTTTTAACACCAATAATGCATGATTTATTTATTGATATTTTTAAACAGAAAAAATTAAGTGAAAGTATGAAGAAGGGAATGATCAAGATTATATATAAAAATAAAGGAGAAAGAGAAGAGCTTAAAAATTATAGACCTTTGAGTATGTTAAATACCGATTATAAGATACTGGCAAAGATTCTGGCAAACAGACTGAAAAAAGTAATTCCGAATATTATAAAAACAAATCAGGCTTATGGTGTTTTAAATCGAGATATTTTAGATATAGTAACAAGCATAAGAGATTTAATGTGGTATATGAAAGAAAAAGGGGAAGAAGGATATTTATTAAGTATAGATCTGGAAAAGGCGTTTGATAGAGTGGAGCACAAATATTTATTTGATATACTGGGAAAATTTGGTTTTGGGGAAAATTTTATTGAATGGATGAAATGCTTATATAATGATATTTTAAGTTGTATTAAAGTAAATGGGTTTTTAACAGATTTTATTAAGATATCAAGGTCCATAAGGCAGGGGTGTCCATTATCGGCGCTACTATACACATT
>NW_027645590.1:0-17507 GCF_949357685.1 Gobio gobio | reverse complement strand
TCCTTAAAGCGTCATCCCAAATGATGTACAGTACTATAGACTGCATCTACCCTGTGTAGTTTGGCATAAAACGTTCATTTCAGAAGGGTATTGCCATAAGAATTCCTCCAAAAGCTCCACAGAACT
Source organism: Gobio gobio (assembly GCF_949357685.1). Lineage (NCBI taxonomy): Eukaryota > Metazoa > Chordata > Actinopteri > Cypriniformes > Gobionidae > Gobio > Gobio gobio. The sequence goes on along the minus strand of NW_027645590.1, from coordinate 17,381 downwards.
TCCATAGAATCAACATCTGTCATTTATAATATTCTACACATTCCCTGCCCATTCTGTGCTTGTGTGTTATATAATCCATGCAACGCAATTCCACAAGTTTCCCCTCAAAATAAGCACAGAAAATATGAACAGCGTCTAGATTCTGTCCACGCCTGGTTCTATCATTATTTTGGCATGCGAGCACTTTTTGTGTGTTGACGATGCTGAAACTCTTCTTGTATGTCTTGATCAGCAGCCCTACCCTTCAATTATGTTCTTTCCCTCCCTCAGTTTCTCTCTATCGCTGTTCCCCCTTTACTCCTCCTTTTCTGACCTCACTTTTTCTTTGTAGCCGCAAAACAGGCCGGACGGATAGAGCATCCCACGCCTTCCCATGATGCCTCTCCCTTTGCGTCCTTTAACCCATTCCATCCATGGGAGTGTGAAAATTATTAGGGTGGGTCTTCTTGCACAAGACATGGGGCTTAAATCTCTCATCATAACAAAACACACACATATACACACAACGCAGCTGGATTCTCTGTTTGACCCCCCTAAAGTGTGTAATCTGTCACGCTGACACTTTCATTCTGGATCTTGTCTTCATTAGCTTCTCTTTTATTCTCCTTACAAACAGCCACACAAAGTCACAGGAGACGCATTTGAAGCGCATGTTATTACCAGGTGGAAACAGTGATGCCTCACGGCTGACCACTTGTGACTGGATCACTGAAAACACATCTTAATACATTTTGCAATTCATTTTTAACATTTGCGAATCGCGATGCATTTGTTGCACTTTGTTCTATTGTATAGCATGGCACGATGTTACTTTGGATGTCACAGTGAGGAAATTTACACTGGTAAAAAAACTTGTGACAACAACGGTATTACCGATAACACGCGGAATATTGATAATACCAAAATCTTGATCACACATACTCTGTGTATAGACTTATAATATGTGGGTAGGGCTTCACAATATATAGAAATTATCGAAATATCGCAAATTTACATATCGCAATATGCATATCGCAATGAATGCTTTTAATAGCCTACTTCAACATTGTGAAAATTTTACGTTTTAGGTCGATGCATATAGCAGAGAATAGACTGTGTAACCTTTGTAGTTGTATTTGGCACAGAAATACTGCGACATATGTCCAACTCGTTTTTTTGAAAATTTGGTTTAGCATGAGAATCCAACTCTTTAACAGAAAACCCCCTTTAAAGAAAAAATAAACACACAACAAAATTGAGAAAACCGCAAGCATTTTTTCTTATTTTGGCGATTTTTGCCTTTGTGTGACAGGACAGTGTGGACAGGAAATGAGCTTGGACTTGAACTCAGGCTGCCCGAAGAGCAACGGCGCAACATGTCGGCGTGCCGCCTACGAGGCTATCGGCGCCAACAGTAAGCGTTTTTTAATAAAGCATAAGAAAAACATCTGATCACAACAGCGATATGTTTGTACGAGGTCTGCAGTTCGGCACTCTAGTAAAGTCATGTCAAGTTTATTTATATAGCACTTTATACAACAGATTGCTTAAAATCAAGCAGCTTTGCCGTATTAAACATGAAAAAGTGTCAGTGTCTCATTTCATCAGTGTGTTCATGTTTTCACTCGCGGGCGTCTGACCTCGACTGACTCAATGGAAGAAATTTCGATTTTACAAGATTTTAACGTGAAAGAAGGCGGAGCCTCCGTGCACACCCACCTATTACATAATCGCCTTGGATCAATGGTAGTACAAAGGTGTTTACCAGCCGGAGCGAATGGAGTGAACTCCATACAACGTTCATTTCGGCCTGATTTTGTTCGGAATGACATCACATCAGTTCGGTCTTCGGTTTCGCTTGAAGTATATCGGGGCCTTAATTGTCACTATTATACAGGCCACTATTATGCTGCGTTATGCCGCGAATAGAGCATCAACATCGCGTCTAGCGTGTCTAGTTGGACGCTTGAACATTTTGATCCATTCGCGCATCCACAGCGAATTGGACGCGCGTATAAATTGAGCCTTTGAAGCGAAATAGTTCGAGCGTTCAAGGCGCTCCAGGAGAAATATGTCATAAAACACCACTCTGCCTCTTTTCATTTTCATTAAAAATATATATTAAGCATTAATAGCCACTACAGGACACCCTAGCCAGCGGCAAACGTCAGAAGGACAAGCCGAGGAAAGGTTGCTCTCGCCGGGGTTAATGAGCGCTGAGCGCCGCTGATCGCCGCTGATCGCCTGGATCTCACAACTCCAAAAACGCAAGATTATTTTTTTTTAAATAGGTGCTCTCTTTATAAATAAACCACAGATTTGAGCTTTAAACAACTACATTCTCACCTGAAAAAGTCTTAAAATTATGCAGGGTTTCTCATCACGTCACTTTACCACGTGATCCTGATTGGTTAACGCGGCGCGAATTGACGCCAAAGTTCTAATTTTTCAACTTGGGCGTCAGACGTGTATTCGCTTCAAACGTCTGAATGCACAAAAAGCACCACTCACGTGTAACGTGTGTATCGCGCAAGACGCTCAATTTGCATCCAATTTGCGTCATTGAGGCGGAACTGCTTCCATTGCGCCACGCGAAACGCGTCTATCGCGCCGCAGGACCTCCAGACGCGCGTCAACGTGCCTTTCCATTGACTTAACATTGAAATCACTCGCTCCTGAACCTCTATTCGTGTTTGGTGTGAGTGCAGCATTATAAGTGCGCGCTGTCATCTGTCGCTTTAAATTCTCAGGCTCTTTAAAGTTGGGTTGGCTGTGGGTTGGCTTTTTTGTATCATTCATCAGCTTGGAAGAATTCGTTCTGAAAGTGATTCCAGTAATATCGTTCCTCTGTGTCGTTATCGTTATAGTTGTGGTGTGGACTCCCTATTCTCATAGAATTAGAATGATTATTAAAACTTCATAGATACCATTATAGTTTTCATCCTTGGTGTTGAACGGCCCTTTAGAGTTTTGTTCACATCCCTGATCAGCAGCCCTAAGCATGAGCAATAATATTAGTGAATCTTCTGTTAGGCAACACCACTAATCACGTCCTCAAACTCAGCATGTCAGCAACTCTCACACACATTCATGGCCTAAGAACGGTCACTCCCGGCTCCATGTATCTGCCCTTCTGACACACATCATCCTCCACCAAGCGCATACCCACATACAGCATCTGCACATGCCCCTACCCTTTCAACCCACGCTGTGTGCTCTCTCTTTTTCTCTTTCTTCCTCTCATGTTAGTAAGCTGCTTAAACACCTACCAGCAATGACATCACGGGCTCTGGTGCCAGCTACTTTCCAATACATATCCCTCAGTGCGGGAGGGAGGAAGAAAAGGACCAAGATACAAAAAGCGAGAGCGGTTATCGGTTCTTTCTGCACTTGTGTGTTTTCTACTCATCCTTTCTCTCGCGGCAGAGGCTGGGGGCCTGTCCTCTCACATTAACCGCTGTTCAGACACACAGAGGCCTCCACCTCGCTAGTGTGGAAATGGGTCGTCAGCCTCCGAGACGATTATGAGAAAAAAAAACAAAAAAAAAAACAATTCTCCCCAATAGATGAACAGCTTGAGAAGAGGAGGAGTAGGCTGTGAGGGAGTGAAAGTGGGGGAAGAAGAGTGAAAAAAGGAAAATTCATATTTCATCCTTAAATATAAAGAAATATGGCATTACATTTTAGAAAATTAATCCTATTTTTATAAACACCATTAGTTTATTTTCATAACCTGCCCCCTAATATTCTCATTACTGTAATACAAAAAATAGATATATTATTTGACTTCATGGTAGTACTGTATTACGGTCAAAACTATAACACCATAATAAGAACATCATTGAGAAGTATTGATCGTTACTAAAACACTGTAAACATTTGGACACATTCAAATTCTGGGGTAAAATAACATGATCCAGACTTGTTTTGTTAGATTCACTCATACAGGAAAAGAGTAAAGCAGTGAGAAATAAAAGCGAGGGGGGAATAACATGACGAAAGCTTGACACAACAGGGGTGGCAGTGTGGCTTTTGACATTCGTATGGAGGAAGCTCTTAACAGCTCCATCATGTCACAAGGGTGTTTCCCTGTAAATGACATGTTCTTGTGGGGGAAAACACAAAGTCTGTCTGAATTTTTTTCTGGACTTTTACTCAGTTCCTCTTGTGATTTACTCCTAAATGGTCTTCTACATGAAACCACACTGTAAAATCTTCCAAAAACTCCTGGAAAATATTTTGTGCAGAATTTGCCCTGGGGCAAAAAGGAAAAAGTACATGAAACTACGCTGTGTTGATCCTGGAATGCATTTGTATTGTCTAAAGAAAGAATACACAATGCATTGATTTCCTGAGTAACACACACTCATGCAGTCGTGTATAATGCAGTGTAGTTCCCATGCAGCCCAGAGCTGATGACCTGAGCACCCTCATGTCCGAGCGCTGCCCCTTCCCTGCGAGGTCAGGGGTAATTTGTTCTGGTGTGGGAGTGTGTCACGGCCCCTAAAGGTCAGGTAAGGTCAAATTAAATGGCTTGCTGCTCCGTTAAAGCAGGAGGCATTAACCCTTTCCTCCCCCACATTCAACACAGGCAGCTTTCACTAGATCTTCAAACCACTTGTGAGGGTGGAAAGGTTGAGATTGCTGCAAAGAGCAACATGGAGCTCAGCAATGGTTATATATTTTAAATGTTTTTCTTTGTAATTATATTTGTAATTGTATTTGTAATATTATTATATATTTTATGTATTCATTCAGTAATTAGATCTATTAAAGGCTTAGTTCACCCAAAAATGTAATTAATTACTTACCCTCATGCTGTTCCAAACCTGTAAGACTTAAGTCGTAAGTCGTTCATCAACGCTCAGAACACAAATGAAGATCTTTTTGATGAAATCGGAGAGCTTTCTGACCCTCCATTGACAGCTACACAACTACATCTTTGATGCTTCAAAAAGTTCATAAAGAGATCGTAAAACTAATCATATGAAGTGAGTGGTTTAGTCCAAATTTTCTGAAGAGACACGATCACTTTATATGATGAACAGATTAAATTTAGGCTTTTATTTACACAAACATTCATCAACTCGCACATCAGTTGTGGTAAATGGAAGCTCAAGCATGTTCGCTTGACGTGTGAGAACCAATGAGGTTCATTCTCTTGTTACGGAGCACGTTTGAGCTTCAACAAGAACCAATGAGGTTCATTCTCGTGTTATGCAGCACGTTTGAGCTTCAGCAAGAACCAATGAGGTTCATTCTCGTGTGTTATGCAGCACGTTTGAGCTTCAGCAAGAACCAATGAGGTTCATTCTCGTGTTATGCAGCACGTTTGAGCTTCAGCAAGAACCAATGAGGTTCATTCTCGTGTGTTATGCAGCACGTTTGAGCTTCAGCAAGAACCAATGAGGTTCATTCTCGTGTGTTATGCAGCACGTTTGAGCTTCAGCAAGAACCAATGAGGTTCATTCTCGTGTTATGCAGCACGTTTGAGCTTCAGCAAGAACCAATGAGGTTCATTCTCGTGTGTTATGCAGCACGTTTGAGCTTCAGCAAGAACCAATGAGGTTCATTCTCATATTACACAACATGTTTGAGCTTCAGCAAGAACCAATGAGTTCATTCTCGTGTTACGCAGCCCATTTCAACTTCCACAAGAACGTAGCATGGTTGAGTTTCCTCAAGAACCAGTGAGGTTTGTTCTCGCTCATCAAGCAGGTTCGGTTGAGCTTCTGTTTATGTCTGCTGATTAATGTTTATGCATAAATAAAAGCCTAAATTCAATTTGTTGAATCTGTATAGCGATCCAGTCAAAATTGGGACTAATCTGCTCAATTCATATGGATAAGTTTTACAATCTCTTTGTGAACTATTTGAAGTATCAGTAGGGTAGTTACGTTTCATTAAAAATATCTTCATTTGTGCTCCGAAGATGAACGAAAGTCTTACGGATTTGGAACGACATGAGGGTGAGAAAATAACGACATAATTTTCATTTTTGGGGGAACTTACCCTTTAAATATATATGTATATATATATATATATATATATATATATATATATTAGGGGTGTAACGGTTCGCGTATTCGTACCGAACGGTTCACGGGGTGAGTTCCAAATGGAATCAGTATTCCCTATTTGATCATCCCTATGTGAGCAGGACACGCGTGTGCCGTGCCGTATGTAGCAGTTTGGAATGCACTTGGCAAAGGGAGCGGCGTAATTTCCTCATTATCTTCAGCTGGGATTTTCCTGTGACAACGCAGCGCCGGCATAAATAAATGTATAATTCATATTTTTAAGAGTTATATTACTTTTTATATACAGCAGCCTATTACAAAGCATATTTTTATAAACTCTTTAAAATAAAAAAATATTTTTATTTGCAACAGTTTGGCTAAAAAAAAGAAAAGAATTATGCAGATTAGTGATGCACCGAAATGAAAATTCTGGACCGAAACCGAAAATTTAGTATGCACTTGGCCGAAAACCGAAACTGAAGCCGAAAATGTTTGAAAATCCCAGCTGAAGATAATGAGGAAATTACGCCGCTCCCTTTGCCAAGTGCATTCCAAACTGCTACATACGGCACGGCACACGCGTGTCCTGCTCACATAGGGATGATCAAATAGGGAATACTGATTCCATTTGGAACTCACCCCGTGAACCGTTCGGTATGAATACGCGAACCGTTACACCCCTAATATATATATATACATACAGTGGGGCAAAAATGTATTTAGTCAGCCACCAATTGTGCAAGTTCTCCCACTTAAAAAGATGAGAGAGGCCTGTGATTTTCATCATAGGTACACTTTTACAAATTGTGGTGGAAAGTAAGTTTTTGGTCACCTACAAAAAAGCAAGATTTCTAGCTCTCACAGACCTGTAACTTCTTCTTTAAGAGGCTCCTCTGTCCTCCACTCGTTACCTGTATTAATGGCACCTGTTTGAACTCGTTATCAGTATAAAAGACCCCTGTCCACAACCTCAAACAGTCAGACTCCAAACTCCACTATGGCCAAGACCAAAGAGCTGTCAAAGGACACCAGAAACAAAATTGTAGACCTGCACCAGGCTGGGAAGACTTAATCTGCAATAGGTAAGCAGCTTGGTGTGAAGAAATCAACTGTGGGAGCAATTATTAGAAAATGGAAGACATACAAGACCACTGATAATCTCCCTCGATCTGGGGCTCCACACAAGATCTCACCCCGAGGGGTCAAAATGATCACAAGAACGATGAGCAAAAATCCCAGAACCACACGGGGGGACCTAGTGAATGACCTGCAGAGAGCTGGGACCAAAGGAACAAAGGCTACCATCAGTAACACGCTACGACCGCCAGGGACTCAAATCCTGCAGTGCCAGACGTGTCCCCCTGCTTAAGCCAGTACATGTCCGGCCCGTCTAAAGTTTGCTAGAGAGCATTTGGATGATCCAGAAGAGGATTGGGAGAATGTCATATGGTCAGATGAAACCAAAATATTACTTTTTGGTAAAAACTCAACTTGTCGTGTTAGGAGGAGAAAGAATGCTGAGTTGCATCCAAAGAACACCATACCTACTGTGAAGCATGGGAGTGGAAACATCATGCTTTGGGGCTGTTTTTCTGCAAAGGGACCAGGACGACTGATCTGTGTTAAGGAAATAATGAATGGGGCCATGTATCGTGAGATTTTGAGTAAAAACCTCCTTCCATCAGCAAGGGCATTGACGATGTGGCTGGGTCTTTCAGCATGACAATGATCCCAAACACACCGCCTGGGCAACGAAGGAGTGGCTTCGTAAGAAGCATTTCAAGGTCCTGGAGTGGCCTAGCCAGTCTCCAGATCTCAACCCCATAGAAAATATTTGAACGGAGTTGAAAATCCGTGTTGCCCAGCGACAGCCCCAAAACATCAGTGCTCTAGAGGAGATCTGCATGGAGGAATGGGCCAAACTACCAGCAACAGTGTGTAAAAACCTTGTGGAGACTTACAGAAAACGTTTGACCGCTGTCATTGCCAACAAAGGGTATATAACAAAGTATTGAGATTAACTTTTGTTATTGACCAAATAATTATTTTCCACCATAATTTGCAAATAAATTCTTTAGAATTTTTTTTTTCTCATTCTGTCTCTCATAGTTGAAGTGTACATATGATGAAAATTACAGGCCTCTCTCATCTTTTTAAGTGAGAGAACTTGCACAATTGGTGGCTGACTAAATACTTTTTTGCCCCAATGTATGTATGTATATATATATATATATATATATATATATAATGTGTGTATATATGTATATATATATGTATATGTATATATATATATGTATATATATATATATGTATCAGTGATGCGCGGGTTGATCCAAAATGAGCGGGTGCCCGCGGCCACCCGCGGTTACCCGCGGTTACGAGTCATCCAAAAATATTTTTAATGATATTCGGGTCACGGTCGGTCGGATCGTCAATAAATCCTTATTTACCTTTTGAATGTTGAGCGTTATTAACTTTTGAATAAATGCTGACGCGGGACAAAATGCCCGATTTCCCAAAACGTTGAACTGAGCAATGCCATTGTACCATTTTAATAGGCTACTTTTAAACGCATTTAAAGTCAGTTTTATGTATTTTCTGAGAGGGGGCGGGATTTTTGTTGGGAAAGTCGGGGGAGAGACGCACACTTCGATTAGACTGGATAAACACATGCAGCATCTTAATTGTTAAGAAAATTAAACGAAATAAATGAATAAATCAAGCCTGTATTACATAACACTAGGCTATATCATACAGCATTCAGAAAAATAACAGTTTGCGCTCCTAAGGGCTTTCACACTTTTCCAAATGTTTTCCAAATGTGGGCTGATGAATTCTTCAAGCCGGGTCGAAACATAAACATCGCGTTCATCAATAATATGCATCTGGAGCTGAAATGGAAAATGATGGGCCGCCTCAAGAACTTCCTGCTCTCGCTGCTGCACCTCTGAGCACACCACGTCAGGGCCTGAAACATTTTCTCAATGGCCAAATGAGCTACGATGAGCATTTACTACTTTTAAGAAATGCGGGTCAGGAAGCGGGTCGGGTACAATATTTTCTTCTTTTTTTTTTGCGGTCCGAGTTGCGGGCGGGTTAGTTGAAAACGTCGGTCGGGTGCGGGTTGTTTATACATTGACCCGCGCATCACTGATATGTATATATATATATATATGTGTATATATATATATATATATGTATATATATATATATATATGTATATATATGTATATGTGTGTATATATGTGTGTGTGTGTGTGTGTGTATGCATGTTTACAGTATATTATATATGATTTATTATACACAATAATTTCCTAGATTTAAGAAATTGGCAAAGGGTTTAAGGAAGGGTTTTAGTATTTCAAAAGAGAAAAAAGAGAAAGCAATGTACTGGAAGCTGTGTGTGTTCCCTGACATCATTAAAACAAGCAGTATAGTGTTCCAACATGGAGAGCTGTATCAGGAGGGTGACCTCTGCTATAAGATGTTTTTGCTTCGGGGTCGTTTTGTACTCTAATACTCCCCCCTGCAAGTACAGCGCGAGTAAATTAGATATAAGGTGAGAAGAGAGACAGCTACAAGGGTTAAGGAACATTGGTCTGGTTAGCTTTCGTTTTTATGTTTCAAAAACACTGACACTGAACGAGAGAAAAGGGAAAGAAAAGATAGGAGCTTGTTAAAACTAAACAGGAGACGAGCCTTCAGTCTATGTGCTTGTAAGCTGGGGAAGGTCACCTCTGACTGCAAAGAGCTGAGCAGAAATGAAGCAAGGGAGCAGGAGAGAACGAGAGAGAGAGAGGGCCTTGAGTGATTTCTTAGACGGGCAGGGGCAGAGGCGGTGGGCAGCAAGGGGGGTGGTTAGTGATGGTCAGCCAAGGCCATTCGGTGCTACAAAAGAAATGAGAGAAGAGGAAATGGAGTGGGTGGAGTGGGAAGAGAGAGGAGAGAAGCCCGAGTTCAGTCCAGCTCACAGCACAGTCTGTCTCTACATGCAGGGCTCTAACTGCAGTAAAAGCCTTGTTTTCACAAAGTTAGTCTAGGCCAGTTAGCACACTTGGTTCGATTGTCTGGTCTGAACTGTTCGATTCCACCTAGGAATGGGTATTTTTGTCAATTCCTCATTTCGATCATCGATAGATCGTTTTCATGATGGATCGTCACCATCACGTTCGAGTACTCGAGTACTCATGCCCATCCCTAATTCCACCCCTCTCCCCCTGCAGGGATCTTTTCAAATGTTAGTATTTGTAACCCTGCTACTAGTATTAGCGGCCTGTTGTTTACTAGTAACTGAGTAACGACTCAAGACAAGACAAGAATATACCTGTGTATTTGTCACTTATTTTACAACCAAAACATGCATAGATTGAGACATGTGGATTAATTGAATTCAAATAGTTGCTTGCTAAAGGCAATTTCTTTGGAGCTGTGTCCCAAATGACATACTCTATGCACTTGTACTTTGCATTATGTACCCGACTATAGTGTATGAATGTTATTTTGTCATCCAGCATCAGAGTCTTGGTGCCCCTCCCTCTCCCCTACGTAAGGAAAGCTGCGACAGTTGAGTACATGAAGTGTCCAACATTCCACACTTAGTTTTTCTTCTTTTTTATCATCTGGGTATTTGAAGTGAAGTTCTTTTTGGATTTTTCAGTGTGAACACACTACTCGCATACTACAAAATGAGGCTTTGTTACATCATAATAGCTGTTTTGACATTTCAATGGTTCTAAATAACCATAAAAAAACAATCCTTGCAAATTAATAAAAGCATATTTTACAGCCACTTCACGTTTAAGGTTATTTAATGATTTGTAATTCACATTTAATACATTACTGTATACTTTCGAGAACACATTTGCAGTTTGTAAAAAATATGTTTACAGTTGAGTGTACATTGCATTTACTTTGTTTTGATCAACAGGTGTCACCAGCTTTGGTGTTTGAGTGCTTTGAAACTGAATAATTTTGCAAAACACTTGATTCAGAATTTTGAAAAGCTTTGTCCCATCAGTAGCTCAAACTGTTGCTCATAGTGCAATGGCGTCCCTTGTGGCAACACTATGGGGGTCGAGAGAGCTCAACGCGCTGCAACTGATGAAAGCTGCAACACGTGCTGCAAATACTCACAACACAACCAAATACAGAAACATGCTGAAAATACTCACAACGCTACCAAATACAGAAACATGCTGAAAATACTCACAACACAACCAAATACAGAAACATGCTGAAAATACTCACAACGCTACCAAATACAGAAACATGCTGAAAATACTCACAACACAACCAAATACAGAAACATGCTGCAAATACTCACAACACAACCAAATACAGAAACATGCTGAAAATACTCACAACACAACCAAATACAGAAACATGCTGAAAATACTCACAACGCTACCAAATACTCACAACGCTACCAAATACAGAAACATGCTGAAAATACTCACAACGCTACCAAATACAGAAACATGCTGAAAATACTCACAACGCTACCAAATACAGAAACATGCTGAAAATACTCAAAACGCTACCAAATACAGAAACATGCTGAAAATACTCACAACGCTACCAAATACAGAAACATGCTGAAAATACTCAAAACGCTACCAAATACAGAAACATGCTGAAAATACTCACAATGCTACTAAATACAGAAACATGCTGAAAATACTCACAACGCTACCAAATACAGAAACATGCTGAAAATACTCACAATGCTACTAAATACAGAAACATGCTGAAAATACTCACAACGCAACCAAACACAGAAACATGCTGAAAATACTCACAACACAACCAAATACAGAAACATGCTGAAAATACTCAAAACACAACCAAATATAGAAACATGCTGAAAATACTCACAACACAACAAAATACAGAAACATGCTGAAAATACTCAAAACACAACCAAATACAGAAACATGCTGAAAATACTCACAACACAACCAAACACAGAAACATGCTGAAAATACTCACAACATAACCAAATACAGAAACATGCTGAAAATACTCACAACGCTACCAAATACAGAAACATGCTGAAAATACTCACAATGCTACTAAATACAGAAACATGCTGAAAATACTCACAACGCTACCAAATACAGAAACATGCTGAAAATACTCACAATGCTACTAAATACAGAAACATGCTGAAAATACTCACAACGCTACCAAATACAGAAACATGCTGAAAATACTCACAATGCTACTAAATACAGAAACATGCTGAAAATACTCACAACGCAACCAAACACAGAAACATGCTGAAAATACTCACAACGCTGCCAAACACAGAAACATGCTGAAAATACTCACAACGCTGCCAAACACAGAAACATGCTGAAAATACTCACAATGCTACTAAATACAGAAACATGCTGAAAATACTCAAAACGCAACCAAATACAGAAACATGCTGAAAATACTCACAATGCTACTAAATACAGAAACATGCTGAAAATACTCACAACGCTACCAAATACAGAAACATGCTGAAAATACTCACAACGCAACCAAATACAGAAACATGCTGAAAATACTCACAACGCAACCAAATACAGAAACATGCTGAAAATACTCACAACGCAACCAAATACAGAAACATGCTGAAAATACTCACAACACAACCAAATACAGAAACATGCTGAAAATACTCACAACGCTGCCAAACACAGAAACATGCTGAAAATACCCACAACGCTGCCAAACACAGAAACATGCTGAAAATACTCACAACGCAACCAAATACAGAAACATGCTGAAACATGCTGAAAATACTCACAACGCAACCAAATACAGAAACATGCTGAAAATACTCACAACGCAACCAAATACAGAAACATGCTGAAAATACTCACAACACAACCAAACACAGAAACATGCTGAAAATACTCACAACATAACCAAATACAGAAACATGCTGAAAATACTCACAACACAACCAAACACAGAAACATGCTGAAAATACTCACAACATAACCAAATACAGAAACATGCTGAAAATACTCACAACACAACCAAATACAGAAACATGCTGAAAATACTCACAACACAACCAAATACAGAAACATGCTGAAAATACTCACAACACAACCAAATACAGAAACATGCTGAAAATACTCACAACACAACCAAATACAGAAACATGCTGAAAATACTCACAACACAACCAAATACAGAAACATGCTGAAAATACTCACAACACAACCAAATACAGAAACATGCTGAAAATACTCACAACACAACCAAATACAGAAACATGCTGAAAATACTCACAACACAACCAAATACAGAAACATGCTGAAAATACTCACAACATAACCAAATACAGAAACATGCTGAAAATACTCACAATGCAACCAAATACAGAAACATGCTGAAGATACTCAAAACACAACCAAATACAGAAACATGCTGAAAATACTCACAACACAACCAAATACAGAAACATGCTGAAAATACTCACAACACAACCAAATACAGAAACATGCTGAAAATACTCACAACACAACCAAATACAGAAACATGCTGAAAATACTCACAACACAACCAAATACAGAAACATGCTGAAAATACTCACAACGCAACCAAATACAGAAACATGCTGCAATATTTTTTATTTTAACATCCTGATCGTATGTGCGTGTTGTGAGTATTTGCGATGCGTTTCTGTTTTTGTCAAACTGATAAAGATATTTTCTTAATTTTCTGTCGTTTTGCATGCGTTTTCTTTAGTAGCACCTCGTTGAGCTCTCTCAGTCACAATATACAATATACAGAGAATACAACGCATACTTGTATTTTGTACTTTGTGGTTTTATTTTATAGCACTAAGATACTTTGAGCTTGTGTAGCTAGAAGTGTGTGTTCATGTATTTGAGTAGAAGAGGTTTTGGCCTAACAAACTTATAAATAACCAATAGCTGTTCAATTGTGTAAATTAGGCAAGATTGTGTTCAAACCAAATGCATGTCCAAATGAATCGTACTCTAGTTCAACATTTCAAAACAGACTCAGATGTGTTTTCCTGGTTCACACACAGTTTAGAAAATGCTTTTACACTAACAAAACAAACCGAACCGAACCCAGACGTCAAGTCGACCTGAGTCCACAACAAAAGCTCTGGTGTGAAACTACTTCATGTTGACAAGATTAGACTTGACCAGACTAGACGATGATGGACACGCAGACACCCAAGAGCTGTTATGTTGTTTGATAGTCTGTCACATATCTACTACTCTACAATACAACACATCTCACTCTCACTTCCCTTTCCTCAGTTTACCCTCTTTACCCATTAATGTCTGTGAAGGTGCCATTGTTTTGCTGTCATTCCGTTGTTTTTTTTGTTTTGATGGGATTTTTTGAGAGAGAGAGAGAGAGAGAGAGAGTGTGTGCTAGTGTAGAAGTCTGTTTTGGTTTTTGTCAGCTGCCATTATCGTCACATTGCACCTTTAGATGGACACCTCATCCCCGCGCTCCCCATAGAAAACAGCACCGTCGCTGAATAGAACAGACACACACCTGGTCTCCCTTCGCATCCACTGACAGACTGGCAGAAACAGAGCACTATTCAGCTCGCTGGCAAATTGATAGTGAAAGGTGGGGGGACGGTGCTTTGAAATCCATCCGTGCTATTTTTATGACAGTTTATGTTTATATATATATCTTGCACCCGCTTGTTTGACGTGAGTGATTATTGCGCTTCACGGTAGGGGGGCCAGAGTAAAGACACAATTAATTTCAGACTTCAGAAAGTTTTTAAGGATGCTATTTATGTTTCTCCTCCTGTTGTCATGGTTCAAACACATGTCAGCACTTGGACTCCATTCCCGTTTCCTGCGCTGACGTTTACAGGAGTGTTTTCTTTTAATTACGCATCTACGATCTGTGCATACATGTGTTTGAGTGTATTGATGAGCTAAAATGTGTTTGTAGTGGCCTAAATTACAAAGTTGTGAAAAAGAAGTGCTCTTAACTGTATTGAACATGCACTTGTAGTGTACTTCAAATCTTATTAGTATATTTAAAAACAAAAAAATGTATATTGCAAATAATGAATATTAGGCTAGCTAAGTGTACTTAGATGGGCACTTTCAAGGCTGTGTTTATTAACACTCAAATACATTTTTAAAAAGTGCACTTTGTAATTGTCAAATTAAAAGTTTTGCTTTAAAAACATTTTAAATCATCGTTTTAATAATATTTTGATAATACTTTGAAGAAGTAGCTATACTTGTTTTTGATGGGTTGACTAACATTTGTATTACATTTAAAGTTAATATATTTTAAATGTAATTAATACATGACATACAAGTTTAAAAAGAAATTACATTATTTTAGTTCACCATAAGTGCTTGTCAGTACAGGGAGTGCAGAATTATTAGGCACGTTGATTTTCTGATCATTTTTTTCCAGGCACATTTGACCAATTCCAAACCACAGTAATCCTAATAACTACTATTGATTTAGTATTTAATAATGTATAAGTGATATATAATTGTTCATGAAGGCTGGAAATGAAAATCACCTTATATTTAGGTGTGCAGAATTATTAGGCATGTTTTCTTTTACAGATAAATTGAGCCAAAAAAGAGATTTAACTCAGACTGAAAAGTCAAAAAGTATTAAATGCCCATGAGAAGGATGCAATACTAATGCAATACTAGACATTGCAGTTAAGGCATGACCATTGGACAGTGAAATGCCAAATTGCAGCTCGGTTGCAGCTCTGGAAAATGGTGGCGCTGGAGACTAAAGGGTTCCTGATGGTTTCACCCTTAATTCTTCACCTTAATTCTTAATTCTTTTGCAGTTAACAGGTGTCTTTTCTTCACCACCTGTTTTTGTCAGATCCTGCTGACCCAACGAGCATTTCACTGTCCAATGGTCATGCCTTAACTGCAATGTCTAGTATTGCATTAGTATTGCATCCTTCTCATGGGCATTTAATACTTTTTGACTTTTCAGTCTGAGTTAAATCTCTTTTTTGTCTCAATTTATCTGTAAAAGAAAACATGCCTAATAATTCTGCACACCTGAATATAAGGTGATTTTCATTTCCAGCCTTCATGAACAATTATATATCACTTATACATTATTAAATACTAAATCAATAGTAGTTATTAGGATTACTGTGGTTTGGAATTGGTCAAATGTGCCTGGAAAAAAAAATATGATCAGAAAATCAATGTGCCTAATAATTCTGCACTCCCTGTATATGTGACAATAAGATAATTGTGAAATTACATATAAATATATATATTAAATTGGTTTTTAAAAAAGCATGTTTATGTTCAACTAATTGCGTTTAATATACATTTATTTTCATTCATTTGCAGTTAACCCGCAATTAAGTGTTTGAAAACATTCCCTCAGTTCATACTTATGTGTTCTTTTAAATTATATTATTGTTGTGATTAAGTACTCTTTTTGAAAGTATGCTAAAATGCACTTCTTTTTCACATGGGTAATTTGTCAAAAAACATTTTTTAGGACTGCCTGAGGATTTGTTAAGAGGTTCGGAAAATAATATGATTGCTATGTTGTCTGGACACTTCCCTATGCTTATGTGTATGCGAGGCCTTCCTTGGCCCTTGTCCCTCTGGCCCGGCTTTGATGAGTGCTCATGATATGAATGAATAAATACGTAAGAGGGCTAATGAAGTTTGAGCCCCTTAGCTGGATGGAGGGGGATGGTGTTTAAGAGGTACAGGATAAAAGGGGGCGTAATCATGTTGCGTCCGGCAGTTTGGCAGACCGTCGTTGGCGTACATGGACAGGCAGACGGATAGAGCAAGGGAGAAAAGCAGCTTGATTTTGACACGGATTGCGGATGCGGAGAGTGGCTAAAGAACATCAGCATTACACGCATACAGGAGACTAAGACAGGAGCCCTGCCACAGGTCAATAGGTTTAATCCACACAATCCACACACACCCTGCCTGACACACATTCTGATCCGGCCAAAGCTCTCAAATACGCACACGTGCAATACAAAATCTGAGGGTTGTCAGATTAAATGGTGAGAGACAGCATTCATATAACAAAAACTGAACTGGTGTAAAGCCATGCAGATGTCATTGTATCTCTAAGAATATGCTAAAGTAACCACGCCTCCTGTGGGTTACATTTGTCGGTAGGTGATTGGGAATATGACATGCCCGCGCTGGCGAATTCGAAGCGCCGCTCTCACCACTAGGGGCGTGTGTCACTCTCCACGCACTCGAGAACGCGCACAGTGGACAAAAGCGTGTAGCAGCCGCTCACTCACGCCTACACGCGCATATACACACAGACGCTCCCTCATGCAAATTCATCAGTAGCCACCGGAAAAATCATCACATGCTTTATGAACTGGCCATTCGC